>NC_083446.1:25686140-25774521 GCF_020745735.1 Hemiscyllium ocellatum
TACCCAAAACATAAAATTCTCATCACATATATATTGTACTGTAATTTTTCTGCTGAAGGTTTCCTCAAAGCTGTCCTCTGTCTGTATCCCATTGCAGATGTTCTGCCCTCCACTGCCTATATCCCATTGCAGATGCTCGGCGTCCCCCACCTGTATCCCTTTGCAGACGCCTGCACTCACCCTGTCTGTGTCCCATTGCAGACGATCTGCCCACCCTCTCTCTGTATCCGATTGCAGTCCACTGCCCCTCCACCTGTCTGTATCCCATTGTAGACGCTTTACCCCACCGTCTGCATCCCATTGCAGATGATCTGCCCTCCCCTGTCTCTATCCCATTGCAGACACTCTGCCCTCCCCGTCTGCATCGCATTGCAGACATTCTTCCCTCCCCAGTCTGTATCCCAGTGCAGATGCTCTGCCCTCCTGCTTTCTGCGTCCCATTGCAGACGCTTTACCTCCCCGTCTCTATCCCCTTGAAGACGCTCTGCCTTCGCCCTGTCAGACGATCTGCACCCCCGTCTGTATCCCATTGCAGACGCTTTTACCCTCCCTGCATTCCATTGCAGCCGCTCTGACCTCCTCCGTCTGTGTCCCATTGCAGACGCTCTGCCCTCCCCCGTCTGTATCCCAATGCAAACGCTTTGCCCCTCCTCCCTGTCTGTATCCCGTTGCATCCACTCTGCCCTCCCCCTGTTTGTATCCCGTTGCAGAGGGTCTTCCCTCCTCCCGTCTATATTCCATTGCAGACGCTCTGCCTCCCCCTGTCTATATTCCACGGCAGACGCTCTGCCCTACCACTGCCTGTATCCAATTGCAGACGCTCTGCCCACCCCCACATCCCATTGCAGACGTTCTGCCCTCCCCGTCTCTGTATCCCATTGCAGACGCTTTGCCTTCCCCGTCTGCATCCCATTGCAGACATTCTTCCCTCCCCTGTCTGTGACCCAGCGTGGATGCTCTGCCCTCCAGCTTTCTGTGTCCCATTGCAGATGTTTTGCCCTCCCTCTCTCTGTGATCCATTGCAGAAGCTCTGCCTTCCCTGTATGGATTCCACGGCAGATGCAATGCCCTACCACTGTCTGTATCCCATTGCAAACACTCTGCCCTCCCTCTGTCTGTGACCCATTGCAGATGCTCTGCCTTCCCTGTATGTATTCCACGGCAGATGCTATGCCCTACCACTGTCTGTATCCCATTGCAAACACTCTGCCCTCCCTCTGTCTGTGACCCATTGCAGATGCTCTGCCTTCGCCCGTCTATATCCCATTGCAGACGCTCTGCCTCCCCATCTGTATCCATTTGCAGACGCTTGTCCTCACCGTGTCTGTATCCCAATGTAGATGCTCTGCCCTCCTGCTGTGTGTATACCATTGCAGCCGCACTCCCTCCCCATCTGTATTCCACTGCAGACGCCATATTCTGTCCCTTTCTGCATCCCATTGCAGACATTCGTCCCTCCCCGTCTGTGTCCCAGTGCAGATATTCTGGCCTCCCGCTTTCTGTGTCCCATGCAGATGCTTTGCCCTCCCCCTGCCTGCATCCCATTGCAGGCTCTCGGCCTCCCCGTCTGTATTCCACTGCCGACGCTATGCCTTCCCCTGTCTGTATCCCATTGCAGATGCTCTGCCATCCGCCTGTCTGTATCCGATTGAAGATGCGCTGCCCTCCCCACGTCTGCAACCCATTGCAGATGATCTGCCCTCCCCTGTGTCTATCCCATTGCAGACTCTCTTCCTTCCCCCTGTCTGTATCTCATGGGAGACGCTCTGTCTCCATTTGACAGATTGACTATCCTGATGTATGAGCAAACTGAGCTCCATCACATTCATCCAATTCATTGGTATAGATTGTAATTTGTTGATGACCTCATACACATCCCTGCAGAATTCCACTAGTTACAGCTTCCAAACACAAAATGAGTAATAATCTCTACTCTGTATTTCCTGACAGCTACCCAAGGCGCCCCTGCTCCTGCGTAACAGCCTGGGACGGTTATATGGCGTCCTCTTGTGCTGAATAGGATCTTTCTCTACCTCTGTAACAACCTCGGGGATGAATTGATAGAACAACGGGTGAGGTAGGAACAGCAGTTGGCCATTCGTCCCCTCCAACTTGCTGCTCAGTTTACCAACATCATGGCTGGTCTGACTGGAGCTGAATACCCCTTTCCTGTCTGTTCCCAATAAACATTCATTCTCCTGTTCATCAACGGTCAGTCAACGTCTTGAATATCCTTAATGACCCAAACTTCACTGTTATCGGGTGATGTGAACGTCACATATCGCATCAGCCAATTGAGAAAGAATGGAAATGGGGGACCCCTTTTATAGTAAAGCATGTTAACCTTACAGCAAGTCTCCTCCTCTTTTCAGAAACAAGGGCACAGCAAATAGGAACAAATATATACCATTCAGCCCCTCAAATGTATCCCACAGTCCCATTGACTTTTCAGTCAAATATTTATCAAACTTAGCTTCTACTGCACCCTTGGAAAATACTCCTGCCACCTGAAGGCCACACAGCATAGGAAATTGGAATTAGGCCATTTGGCCCATCAAGTCTACTTTGCTATTTGATCCTGTCGGGTGTGTTTCTCAACACAACTTTCCCGCCTTCTCACTGTAACTCTTGATTGTTGTTTTAATCTAACCTTTGTCTTCAAGACATAATTGCGTCGGTATCTCTGTATGTGTGTGTGATTGCGTGTGTGTTTCTGTGTATATCTGTTTAATGGCTGGAGAGAGGGTGGTGGTGCATGGTTGGTTTTTGAAATGGAATCCTGTGGGCAGAGATGATCCAGAGGCAAAATTGTTGGTTCTACTTTTGTCTGTCATTTATGTAAATGATTTAAATGAGAGTTATAGAAGGTATATTTCGCAAATTTGCGGATGACATCACGTTTTGTTGTACAGTGGACAGTGTTTGTACAATTGTGAACAACTGAAGGTTACAAAGACACCTTCATTAATAAAGTCAATGATTCATAGAGATGTACAACAGGGAAACAGACCCTTCACATGTTCATGCCATCCGATTATTCAAAATTAATCCACTCCCATTTGCTAGCATTTGGTCCATGTTCTACTAATCATAAAATCACCCAGTTGCCTTTTAAATGCTGTAATTGTTCCCGCCTCCACCAGCTGTTCTGGCAGTTTATTCCATAGAAGCACCACCCTCTGCAGGGAAAAAAAATCTTCGTTTTCTTTCAAATATTTCTCTTCCCACCTTAAACCTATGCATTCTAGTTTCGATTCTCCTACCTTGGGGGAAAAGAAACCTTGACCACTCTCCCTATCCATGCCCTTCATAATTTTATAAACCTCTAGAAAGAGTAAATGTGACTCCAATCAAGACGGTTGGCTGTGCTTTCGGTCATCCTGGGTCTATAGTCACAAATTCTGTATTCGTACCTCTTCCTTCTCCATCAAGGCACGATTCCAAAAAAGTTTAATCAACTTGTTCAAATATATTACGAAACAGCTCTGTGGGATTTGAAACTAGAATTTTCGGCCCAGTGACAGGGACACTAACATCATTAGGCATGAGCCCCGAAAGCTGATACATGATGCTCCTGTGTGTTTGTTCATCATCCTATTGTAACATGCCGTGATACACCTCCACAGGACATGAATACACAACACCTTCTCCAGAGATAGGGGCACTACCACACGTTCATGGACTGGATCGAATTCAGAGTTCCGGCTCAGAAACGTGGGCACCACCCACTACACAATGCCTAAGCCCGGCCCAGATACTGGGTCTTATTTTAGGCATATGGATTTATTAAATTCTGGCTATCATTACCAAATTATACAGGGGAGATGACTAATTGAAAAATGTCCAAGTTGTTAGCTTCAACTATAGGATGTTGAATGCATTCGCGGTGACATTGAAATAAATTATGAAAAATTTTATTTGTTTGGCTATGATTTCCGGTTTAAATAGCTGTTATCAGTCGTTTGCTATATCAGGGAAATAAATCATGCAAACACACTCTGCACTATGAAGGTTCTCGTGAAGATATCAATACTGAACACTAGAGACATGGAAAGAGCACAACTCTGGGCCCAAAACACCGGTCACTATTTAAAATTTCTAACATGTGGCTTTCATCTTCCTAAAATCATGCAGTCACACAAAATAACTGTTCACCTCCAGCTTCTCCTTACCCACTCCTCCCTCTACCTGCGCAAGGGAAAGTCTTTGGGAAAGTCAAGAAAGTTGTTTGTGGACCTACTGAAGAGGGGAGTGTCGTTTTAATCGGAAGGGAGAGGGGGCAGTCATTTCACTCACTGGACTGATGTGTGGCAGATGGAGTTTAACTTGGATATATGCGAGGTATTGCATTTTGGTAAATCATACAAGGGGTGAGCTTATACAATTAATGCTGGGCTTTGGTAGTTAGGAAGAAAAGAAAGACCCTAGCGAAGGTATAATTCTTTAAAGTTTGTGCTGAGGGTGTTTAAAGTTACTTCACTGCTCAGGCCTTTGAGATTAGAAGTTGAGAAGTCATGCTGAGGTTGTACAGGACACTGATGAAGCCTCTTCTTTTGTACAGTGTCCAATTCTAGTCGTTATGTTATAGGACGGATATTATTAAGCTGGAGAGGGTTGGGAAGAGATTTACTAGGTTGTTTCCAGGAACACTTCATCTTCTGCCTCGGGAGCCTACAAACCCGAGGCATGAGCATTGAATTGACGAGTTTCCAAACCACCCTCACCCACCTACATCCCAAATCCAACTCTCCGACTCAGGTCCGCGCTCTCGAGGGGACCTGCATGACCATGTTCCTTCCCACCGCTCCACTCTCCCCATCAACCTTTCAGTATCACCTCCCACCTTCGTCCACGTATCGCCTACATTTCCCCAGCCTCAGCTCCCCTCCACCCATTTTCTCTCAGCCCTCTTCCCCCTCCCCAGTCATGAAGAAAGGTCCTGACTGAAATGTTGATTTACTTGCTCCTCGGTGGTTGGCTGACCAGTCGTGCCTTTTCCACCACCACACTTTTTCTACACTGAATTCGCCAACATCTGCAGTCCCCTTTGTCTCTTAGGTACAATTCTCTGTTAACATAATGTTGTTGTCTGTTTTAAATACACATGGTCAATAGGATATTTTCTTCAAGATCATGGATGATAAAAGTTCTCTCAATGTTTTATTGATATTGTAATGCCTGAGCAGCACGGGCAGGGTGTATGCTTCTATTTATAAACAGGGAAGCATATTCATGTTCCGATAAATCTCCTGTATTACTCCCATATCCAAGGCAGATTGAATTGAATTGACCAACCAGCCCCAACATTCGCTTCCTCAGTCACCTTCACGTATCCCTATCAGAATGTGTAAATATCAATCATTATTTTGAATTTAAATAAGATAGTATTGAATTAAAACGGCTAACTGCAGCTATTAGTTCAGTAAATGTTATTGATGTCAGTCTCCGTGGATCCTAAATGTGTCACGGGCGAATTTGCCTCTTCTCATTAATTAAGGATTCGGTTCAATGTGTTATCACATAGTATGAGCAGGAGTTCACCGACAGCATTAAGAGGGATCAGCTGCTCCAGAGAGAGGGGGAGGAGAGATCATAATCTGAGAACATAAGACTGGAATGTTCCAACAATGGACATGAGTTTATCGGATGGTCTTTATTGGATTTGCAAACCTGGGATATCATTAACATGGTGGATCTATAACGTTCTGTTGGTTATTCAAGCTGGTTACTATCCCATCCTCGCTATAGTTGGTGTTCCTGGTCAGTCATTCTATCTGTTCATTAAGCCAGGTCAATCTGAATTGCGGCACATATTATTTAAAATTAAGAAAGGTGGACATCAACATGTTCAATTCCAATGAAATATTCCATTCCTTACAAATTATAACGAGCAAATTACTCATTACAAATTACTCACCAATATGAGAGGAGGAACCAGACTGTTCTCAAACTCCATAACCCTTCTAGCCCTGCACAGATGGACATATCCGTATCCTCCCCACTCAATAATACTGTCTAATCCCACCATCGCGATATCCCCATCTCCTCCTCAGCCTCAGTGCATCTTCTGAATAAACCATCAAGTGTGCCTTTGGTAAATCTGGATACACATTATCAAGTCCCTTCTAACCACACGTGAATAACAGACTAATTGCGCTTGAGTATGTTGAACTTGTTCACTGCACAGAATCCATCAGGCTAGCAGACACTACAAGATGCTTAAGTCATTGCACATAAGCTAGAGGCACAGAATAATAATCTGTTGATATCACACGAAGGAAATTGATATAATTGAAATGAAACTATCATCATTTGCGAGAGAAAGCCCATCTGCTTACTTCATGTCCTTCAAAGAAATCAATGGGTTATCCTTCCCCAGTCAGGTCTGTGCAAACCCACAGCAATGTGTTTTACTCTTTACTGTCCTGTGGAACAGCTGAACCAGTCACTCAGTTCAAGATCGGCATAACATGCTGATCTGGCCAGGGCTGTCCACATCCCGTGAGGGAAGAACAGAAGTAAAGTTATCGCCCTTCCTGTGCCTGTTTTCCTTATTCCTACACTTCATTTCCATTCAGGGAGGTGACCATTCCCGATTTCAAGTGCAATCTTTCTGACTGAGTCTCTCCCTAAGAGTGATGGTCAGCTCCACGGGCACCTCTAGTGCTGGTTTTACTGATGCTGACATACATAGGTAAGGAACATTTCAATTCCACGTCAGTTGCTGTGCATAGAGAAGGAATGGGTTTTTATGTCATGACAAAGAAATGGAGAACGGTAAGTGAGGAAAAGGAATTATTATGATCATCACTGAGATTGTTGTTGAGGCAGTATTTGGGATAATGTGGATAGATTTTCTCTGCTTTAAAAGGAATGATCTCATTGCAACAGAGACAGTGTAAAGGAATTTCACCAGACTAATCCCTGGGCTGATGGCAAAAGAGGAGTGAGTGAAGTTTACTCTGCAGCACTGCCAGAGAATATGAGGTCATTGCATTGAAACTTGATGGTGATGGACAATGACTCGTTGTGTTCTCCACAGACACTAAGAAGGTCATAAATTCCATGGCTTTTTTAAAATTTTATCAGGATGCATGATTCTGGATATTTAAGTGCCACTAAGGATAAAATCTTCAATCAAATCAGCCTTGATATCAGGGTCAATCCCTCATACCCGAGCAAATCAGTTAAGTCCTTTTGTTAATGTTAATAGGTTGGTGTCTGTCTGGAGAGTGTTTTCTTCTCACAGAGAGTAGGGAATGTCAGTAATTCTCATGTCAAGAAAGTGAGGGGAGCTAGATCACTGCAAGTATTTAACGAGCAGATAGATGGATTTTTGACCTGTCAGAGAGTTGATGGCTGTGAAGAATTGGCCATTAAAAAGGAATTAATGCCAACAGTCAGTCAGCCATGATAGCATACAATGGAGTGGGCATCCGAATTACCGACTTCTGTTTCTTATGTTCTCATCTTCTGTCTTTGGAAAGTGAATGGTTGCAATTTTCCTGGAAGTACTGTTATTGAATGTTGAGGACAGTGGGAGACATATATTCTGTGACCCATATCTCGGAGAGATATGAGCCAAATATTTACAGTGATTCTGGGTCTACAACATGACCAAAAAATGAAACCCTAGTTGCAGAGAGGAGACACTCTGTAAAGAGTCTGCCTCTTTTGTAACCAGTCTGGATTTCCCATCACATTTTCCAACCCACACCAAACCACACAGTGTTGATGACTAAATGGTATCCTGTGTTATTGCGGGCCAGGTATTTGGAGCAAGTGGTCTCTATCCGCCCCTCTTTACGTGGTTGTAGGGACTGAATGGAACTTAGGAAATAGGACTGGGGAGCAGGAGTGGGTCTTTGGACACTTTGTCATTGCTCGACCAGACAGTAAGATCATGGCTGATCTGAGCATGGTCTCCGCAGCACTTTGCTGTCTGTCCACAATTTCCCTCCATTCACATGTCTGTCGAATGTTGAACAAACTCAACTTTGAATAAATAGTAGGAAACTGCACAAAGTCAAAGTGTACAGGCAGCGCAATTCTGGAAGGCAACCAGCATTTATCTATCAGTCTTATTCGTATCCAATTAATTCTGCTGCAGTTTAACATTTTTGATTTGGTCATGGAATGTGGCAGTCGTTGATAGGCCAACATTCATGGACCATGACTAACTACGCTGGAAGTGGTGGTGCTGAGCTGCCATTTTGGGACGAAACTTTGGAGGAAGAGAATTCCCATTTGAACAACCTCGTAAGAATTTCTCATTCCTGCTCCGACCACTGTTGGAGGGTCACTGTTTTCATTACTAGCCCCACTTCTCCACTGGTTACAACAAATGTGAAGTATAACCTAGGTCATTTTCTCGAAAAATGTGTGACACAGAGTCACACATGTACAGACACATACACAAATGCACTTGTCTTAAGGCGAAAAAGAATAAGGAAAGGTTTCCAGAGTTTCATAGTAGTTGAACTCTTATCAAATGGAAAAATGATAAAGTGTCCCAACTGATGTTCTGTCTCCGATATTATTCTACTCAAACAAATTGCTGGTATGAGACTTCTTCCTGGAACAGCTGGATTTGGCAGAAATTTTCCTTTCCTTCAAGCAGTGGAGCGATTCCCACGAATCCTCGACAGGAATCCTCCATGTTTGATAAATATTTCACAGTGATTTTTTACTCTCACACTTTGCTCTCAGGAGGGTCGAAGTGATAGAGAGGAAGCAATCGGCTGCGGCTTACGACCATAAAATCATCGGACATACGGACAGAAATTAGGTCATTCAGCCCAACGAGTCTGATCCACCATTCAATTATGGCTGACATGTTTCTCAACCACATGCTCCTGCTTTCTCCCTGTAACCCTTGATCCCTTTGTTACTCAAGAACCTATCTATCTCTGACTTAAATATACTCAATGACCTCACATCCACTGCCTTTTATGAAAATGAATTCCATAGATTCTCCACTGTCTGGCTGAAGACGTTTCTCCTTACCTCCATTCTGAAAGGTTTTCCCTTTACTCTCAGGCTGTGTCCTTGTGTCTAAGAGTCACAATGGAAGTCTTCTCAACATCCACACTGTCCAGGCCATTCAGTATTCTGTATGTTTCAATTCGATCCCCCCCCCCCCCCCCATCTTTCTGAACTCCATCAAGAACAGACCCAGAGTCCTCAAACGTTCTCATATGTTAAACTTTTCATTCCTGGGACTATTGTCGTGAACCTCCTTTAAACCCATTCCAAGGCCAGCACATCCTTCCAGAAATATGGGGCTCAAAACAGCGCACAATACTCCAAATATGGTCTGACAAGAGCCTTATAGAGCCTCAGAAGTACGTCCCTGCTTTTACATTCAAATCCTTTCAAATAAATGCCACAATTGCATTTGCTTTCCGAACTACTGACTCAACCTGCATGTTTACGTTGAGTGAATCCTGGTGTCGAACTCCCAAGTCTCTTTGCACTCCAGATATCTGAATTTTCTCTCTATTTATAAAGAAGTCCATATTTGTATTCTTCCTACCAAAGTGCATGTTCTCACAATTCCCCACTTTGTACTTCACCTACCACTTCTTTGCCCATTATCCTTACCTGTATAATTACTTCCTGAGCCTCACTGTCTCTTCGGTAATACCTGTACCTATACCTATCATCTTCAAACGTAGCCAGAATGCATTCAGTTTCTTCATCTGGATCGTTAATGTATAAACTGAAAACTTGTGGTTCCAACACTGAGACGTATGGAACATCACTTGTCACTGACTGTCAACCTGAGGACATTTTTATCGACATTCTTTGCTTCCTGCCAGACAACCAAACTTCTGACCATGCTGGTACCTTGCCCCTAACACAATGCCCCTTGACTTACTCAGTAGCCTCCTGTCGGCACATTGTCAAATACCTTCTGGAAGTCCAGGTGGATGACATCCATTAGCTCTCGTTGTTCTAAGCTGCTCATTACGTCGTCAAGTGCTTCTAGCAGATTTTCCAGGCATGACCTCCCCTCAATGAAATCATGCGAACTTTGTCTGACTTTACCATCCACGTCCAAGTATTCAAAAAACTTATCCTTCACAACGGATTCCAGGATCTTACACACAGCCAAGTTTAGATTAGTCAGTCTGTAAGTTTCCGTATTTTGCTTTACTACCTTTTTAAACAGGGGTATCACGTTAGCGATTTTCCAGTCCTCTTAGAATCTCTCTGATTCGCACGAATCCTGAAAGATCACGACAAGTGCCTTCATTGTGTTATCAGTTATCTACCTTAGAACTTTGGATTGGAGTCCATCGGGTCCAGGTGATTCATTTACCTTCAAGGCCATTCAGTTTTTTTCCAGTACTTTCTCCTTGGTGATGGCCACTATACCTACCTCTGTCCACTCACTCCTTTCAATTTTTGAGATCTTACTCGTGTGTTCCACCGTGAAGACTGACACTAAGCAATTATTCAGCTCCTCAGCCATTTCCTTGTTCCACACGACTATCTCTCTTGCGTAAAGTTCTTGCGATCAAATGCCAATTTTTGCCTCTCATTTACCTTTTATGTATCAAAAGAATCTCTTACTGTCTTTCATTACATGATTGGCTCACCTAGTCTCATACTTAATCTTCTCAATCCTGATTTCCTTTTTCGTTGCTCTCTGTTGGCGTTTGCACCTGTTAAGACATGGCGGTAAAACTGTTTGTTAATTATACCAAACACCCAGGAAAGCTCACCTCACCTCGTAGTCAATTAGAATGTGAGTGACAGAGAACTCTCAAATTTCAACATTTAAAGAAAATAATGTGAATTTGTTTTTTTAAAACTCTAAAAGTGAACATTACACAACAACTACTCACAAATCTAGCTCCCACTCAATCGATTATTATCTGCCTCCAACTCAACAAATATATGCTGTTTCAATAAGACACTTATGAAGATTACATCTACTTAATTTCAAAACCGCACAGCCACTGCCATCCTCTGTGACGTCACTCTTCTGGCTGTTGAACTCCTGGGTGGTCATATTTCTGTTTACTGTGAATATGTTTCATATGAAAAAATATCTTGATAGTGAGTATTTCCTAATGTCTTGCAGACCAAGATGATTGATCCACAGGCTGCTTTCGTCTCAATGGCATCTGGTCTCTCTCCAATTTTCAAGGTGTCTGCATTTTTATATCGTCTTACTGGTTCGATGTTGGCAAAACAGTAAATTCAAACTCAATTTGCTTTCAGTGACAGACAGAGTGAAGGAAAGAGAGTGTTACATGCAGTAGTGAGAGTGGTGGAGCAAGCGCCTTGTTCGGGGCTAGGTGGTATAACAGATATGGCAAATGTGAGGACTGTAGATACTGGAAACAAGATTTACATCAAAGTGGTGCTGGAAAAGCACAACAGGCAGCATCTGAGGAGCAGGAAAATCGACGTTTCGGGCAAACACTCTTCATCAGGCATATAACAGATATATAGTGAATGTGAGGGAGGAGAGAGAGTACGGAGACACTTGCCCTGGCAGAGCGGGGAAGGTTATTGATGCTTGTCCTGTATTGATGGCCTTTTCTTCGGATCGTTTCAGCATCGGGGTATGCCTCCCCAATGTCTTGTCCATGTCTCTCACCAAAAACACCACAGACCACATCCCTCAGCTTCTTCAGAATCAGTTTGCGTCGATCTTGTAAACAACAAGGAGGAACACACAATGGTACCTCAAATATCTAAACCAAACCTGTTGTGGAAATTTTGAGCATCCTTTGCTCTGGAAATTAGATATGCAAATAGTGTCGGTGTTGCAGTAATACTGGATGATCTAAAATTGCATAAAAATGCGTTAACTAAATGATTGCTAATGCTGTGAAAAACAAATTTCATAAATGTATATGAGGTAGGTTGAAGAGTATGTTGTGAATCAAACTGGAGAGCAGGTAACTTCAGGCGTGGTATTTTGTAGTCACAAGGTCTAATTAATAATCTTGCTCTTAAGCAGCTTTTGAGGAATCGTGACATTAATATGTTGCAATTTACACGGCGTCTGCATGCAATATACAATTTTTGAACATTAGACTCAAACATCATGGAGGCCGGGGGATGAGAGGGTCAAGTGATTTGTAAAAATACAATCTGACATTTCGGGTGAGCCAAATAATGGTTGTTATTGATAGAAATATTGCGAAAACTGAAAAATACATACATATCACTAAGTTACAAACACTAAAGAAAGGGAAGATGACTCAATGATGGTTAATGTAAGAAATTAAAGATTGCAATAAATCAAATAAAGCAGTTTCAGTAGAATTCCAGATATTGTGGAAACCTGAACATTCTGAGAGATTTACTTTTCCGATAATAAGGAAGGAGAAAGTGTTAAGGAAATCAAAAAGAACATGAATACAAACAAACAGGAAACACAAAGACTGCTTACATCTGCAATCCATATACGAAAGAAAACAAAAGCAAGGTCAGATGAGGAAATTTGTAAGGCATGAGGGAATTTATTGTGGTGAAAAAGGAAAAGGGCGGAGAAATTGCCCAGTTACTTCACATCTGTCTTCATGGAGAAAACTCCAGGATATCTCCGAGGTATAGCAAGTGGTCACATGGGCCTTGTGGAACTAAAGACATAAAGTCAATGCATATCAGCAACAAGGTAGTACTTGAAAGTCTAGCTAGATTAATCATTGCTAAGTCTGATGGGCCAGATATACTTCATATCAAAATGTCAGAAATAAATCAGCACATTAATTGAACTGTCGGGTGAATGTGTTTTATTTTCCTGTAGATCCTGCGAAGGCCATAAGCAATTGTCGATAACAGGATCGTTGTAAACATGATCCAACTGTATACGCAGGCAAGAAGAGATAATGCAGAGGACTGCAAAACAATTAATTTGACATCTGTATGGAAGCAGTTGGAATCTACTTTATAAGATGTGATATTGGGCATTTAGAAATGAACAGCAACATTGCAGAGAATCATTATTTATTTCTGACAGAGAAATCATACCTGACAAACTTCGGAATTGTTTGAAGTTGTTTCTTGCAGCATAGACAATGGACAACTAGTGGAGGTGGTGCATTTTGATTTTCAGAAGTATTTCTGTAAGAACTCACACAGTGGGTTCGTAAATTCAATTAACATGATTAGTATTTGGATGAATACATGCAATTGGCAGGTTAAAGTTAGGTTGGTCTTCGTTTAAGGGAATCCGAATATAGATGTAAAAACATCATTAAGCAGTTTCATAGAGTGTTGGTGAGAGTATACTTGGACAATTGTGTACAGTGTTGCTGACCGAATGTAAGGAAGAGTATACTGATCACAGACGACATGCAATGGACATTCTCCAGGTTAATCACTCAGATGACGGGTCATTCCAAAGATGTGCGGGTCAGGTGAATTGGCCATGCTAAATTGCCCGTAGTCCGTAGGTAGGGGGTAAATGTAGGGGTATGGGTGGGTTAGGCTTCGGCGGGTCGGTTTGGACTTGTTGGGCCGAAGGGCCTGTTTCCACACTGTAAGTAATCTAATCTAATGACAAGATTTCCTGATGGGAGGACTTGTCTTGTGTCCTCCCCAGTTTCAAAGAACGAGAGGTGACCACAATTAGATTTATAAAATCTACGAAACATGGGACAAGGTGGAAATAAACAGAATGCTTCTCTAGCTCTCTACTCTACATTTAAGGAAAAGAATGCCAGGATAAGTGAGAGGGCATTTAAGACCGCAATAAGGAGAACATTCTTCACTCGGAGGGGACGGATGCATGCAGGGCCATGGAAACCTGCTGGCAGGGCATGCTAAGGGAGAATCCCCAGATATTCTACAGGCATGTCATCTGGAACAGAATAACCAGTGAACAGATAAGACCTATTAGTGACTTGCCAAGTTGCATCCAAACTCAACTTCGTCGTAGAAGGCTGGAGATCAATGAGCCCTGGTGTACCGCTGAGATCAGTGCTGTGTTCCTTATTATTCCTGTTATCCATAAGTGATATGAATGTGAAGTGGGTAGGGGGAATGTGATTAGCAAGTTTGTGTTGGAAACAAAGATTGACCGGGTGGTTAGCAGTGAGGAGGAAGGCCTTATGTCACAGGAAGATGCTGGTGGATTGGTCAGATGATAACGATCAATGGCAGATGGAATGTAACCCTGATAAATATAAGGTGATGCATTTTGGAAGAACAGGGGCGAATTCAATGAATGGCTGCACACTAGGAAGCTCAGAGGGCTTCTCCACACATCCTTGAACGTAACTGAATATGATCATTGATGAGTTAAGCCGGACCGTAGCCTTTGATCGTTGACCCAATGATTATAAGAGTTATATAGCACTTTGATGAGTCCAAATTAAGTACTGTGTGCAGTTCTGGGAGCACATTACAGGAAGGATGTGATTGTATTGGATGAGGTGCAGAGGACATTCACTGAGATGTTCCCTGGGATGGAGGATATGAGCTGTGGAGAGGAGCTGGATAAGCTCGGGTTGTTTCCATTGGAGGAGGAAACGTTGAGTGGGTAAGTAATTAAGGTTTAAGATTATAAGGGGTATGGACAGGGTGAATAGGCAACAGCTCTTCTTTTTAGTCAAAGTTTCAGCTTCCTTACAGTCAGAAACCAGGGAATGGAGAATGGAGAACAGAGAAACATGAATCAAATATTTTACATCTTTCTTCACAGAAAAAGACATAAACAAAGCTTTCCCAGCAATAGCATAAAACCTGAGACTAAGGAGAAAAGTATGAAATTAGTAAATAAACTAATTTGGGGAAATTTTTGGAACTGAAAATAATATGCATAGAAAAAGAATCAACACACATTTATGAAATGGGAAACATATTTGAGAAACTGACTGGTAGATTAATTATAGAAAGCAATACAGGAACAGAACTTGGATTTTCAGCAAGATTTTTAACAGAGTCCCTTTTGGCTAAGATCAAGTGTTCTGTTCATATCAGGACGGGTGTCGGGTTGCGAGTCATCACAGCTAGTCGAGATCATTGCTGGATCGTGATTGGATCATCTGCTCTTGATGGTTCTTCATGCTGGCTTCAGTCTAACGCCAATTCAGGAACCAGCCAAGCTAGGAGCTACAGCCTCAGCAACAGCCCGCAGCCCAGGCCAGGACATTTGCACACAGTCTGAGTGACTGTGAAGAAGGTGGAGGATCGTACACCTGTCAATCAGATTGTGTTCGTGAAGAAGATTTTGCTTGAGTGCTGTGGGTTTGAAGCAGTAGGTGAGTGCTGCATGCGCAGATGTGTGCGAAGGATGGACCTAGCCTCGCTGCCGCGGAACAATCTGAGTAGTTGGACCGTTCCATATCACCTGTCCTTCGTGGAGAAGTTTATGAAGAAAAACACCTTTGACCACAAGTCCATCAGGAAGTGGTCAGCACGTAGTGTCCTTGAGACCCTTCTGGGAAAGGAGAGGGCGGATCCTATGGAGCGGTTCCCTGAGCAGACTGTTAAAGCCATTTAGCGGAATGGCTCATCGCCAGAACTTTCCAACAAGCACCAAGACATGGCTTGGCTGGTGGTGAGAAGGGCTCTGCCTGTGAGATCCTTTATGCACGCCCGGATTCTAAGCCGCACCGCACACTGCCCTCGAAGCTTCTGGGGTGGGGGGGGAGGGTGGACGAGATGGTCACACACCTCCTTCTGGAAGGTCTTACACAGAAGAAGTCTGGAGAGGAATGAAATGGTGTTTCTCGAAGTTCGTCCCGAGCAGCGCCGTGACGCGGGACTCCGTGCTCTACGGTCTGTTGCCCGGGACGCACACCGAGATGAACATCAACAGTGCCTGGAGGATAATCAACTCGGTGAAAGACGCTCTCTGGGCAGTCTGAAACCTGCTGATTTCCAGCTGAAGGAGTTGACACCGACTGAGTGTTGCAGACTGGCACATTCCAAGGTCCAGGACTACGTGCTGAGGGACGCACTGAAGCTTGGGGCAGCTGCCACCAAGGCGCAGTGGGGAAAGACCACCGTGTAACATCTGCCTACCTCAGAAGAACCCCGGGCCCACGCAGTCATTTGGGCTCTGCTGACGCCTCAGCGAAATATATGGACATATAATTGATAAACGTACAAACCTGTATATAAAATGATAAATTCTGATCTTTATATGTAAATGTTTACATATGTATGGCATGAACAACTGTACAGACAATCAAATTATTTTATGAATAAAATATATTTTTGAAATTAAAAAAAAGATGCGTGCTGCGTGCAGGATTTTCCTGGGGCAGGCTATTTCGATGTGACCTTCAGGAGCGTGAAGCAGCGCGAGCAGCTCCTGAAGGTCTTCAAGGAGAAGGGAGGGGAGCCTCTGTTCTCCATATTGTCAGCTGTTGTGTGTGTGTCCTGCACAGAGCAGTCGGGTTGTTAAGATTCATATGTACAATCCCCACGTCCCAGCAGCTAATGTCCTCACCTTCCTGAGAAAATACGTCCAGGTTGAGGCAGAAAGCACTGATGTGGTTGACCCTTTCAGAATCTGGATCAGCAATCGGCAGGTCAGGGTAACCTTGAGGGTCAATGCTATGGGAATATCCTCCACCCACCTTCCAGCTTCGTAAACGGAGTGAGCAGAGGGTACCTGACATACGGAGCGCAGCCAAAAGTGTGTCAAACCTGCGGAAGGTCAGACCACATTACGGCTGACTCTAAGGTTACTATTTGTCGGAACTGCAAACAGGAGGGTCACCCGAACAAGGAATGCAAAGAGGCCAAGAACTGTAATCTCTGTGGAGAGGCGGACCACGTGTACACGGCCTTCCCAAGACGAACGTCCGCCATCTACGCACATATGGCCAGAGGTGGATGGCAAAACATCAACAAGGCACCACAAACTAGCAAGGGAACGGTGTCTGGTGGCACCCAGAAAGAAGGACAGGCTGGAGTGGAGCAGACAGCAGCCAGCATGTAGGTACAGCAGCTGATTCAAGCTCCCACAGGACAGATGGAGGCAATGGAGGAGAAGGACACCAAGGAGGCAGAGGAGTGGATTCCTATAAAAACAGGAGGAAAATGCGCCAGGCCACCAGAACCTCCCAGCAAAGGGAGAAATGGCAGCTGCACAGAGAGGATACAGGCAGACCTACGGATGCGGAAGATGGGTGTCACAGTGGCAGAGTGGTAAGCACTACTGCTTCACAGCATCAGAGAGCCGGTTTCAATTCCCACCTCAGGTGACTCTCTGTGTGGAGTTTGCACATTCTCCCCATATCTGCGTAGGTTTCCTCCGGATGCTCCGGTTTCCTCCCACAATCCAAAAATCTGCAGGTTGGGTGAATTAGCCATGCTAAAATACCCGTAGTGTTAGTTGTAGGGGTAAAATGTAGGGGGATGCCTCTGGGTGGATTGCGCTTTGGCGGTTCTGTGTGGACGTGTTGGGCTGTAGAGCCTGTTAAACACTGTAAGCAATCTAAGCTAATCAAAGATGGGCTCAAGGAGGCCATCACCAGAAAAAAGAGACAGAGCGCTGTGTGGAGAAAGGAGGGGAGAACCTCCCAAACAGGAAACGACGAACAGTCTGAGGTGACTGGTCAAGGCCACGCAACACCAGATGAAAAACAGGAGGTACTCACCACCCCACAGCTTCAGGTAACTGGGAGCAGCGACCCTCTTCTGATCTGAGGTGAGGATTAAGGAAACCATGTCTTCTCATGTGAAAGCCAGATTTGTGGAAGATCCTTTGATGCAATCCCTGCAATGAACAGTTTTTGCTTGAATTAAAATCCACTCCCTGCATGTGTCCTGTCTGCCTCCAGAGTCTTTTCCCTAGCTTGGGAATCTCGGTCCTACAATAAGCAAGGACATACTGATCAGAGGGTAAACGAAAAACAGACTAAGGCATACAGGCTGCAACACGAATGGCATGCAATAGGCAAGATTAACGTGATTAATGTCAGTACTATTTGAAGTCAGAGATTGCATTCCTCAGTTTAACAATGGTTGGGAAGGTGCTGTTCATGAGTCGCTGGTTTGTGTGTTTAAGCTTCTGTACTGTCTGCCTGATGGAAGAGATTGTAGGTGATCCAGTCTGCGATGAGTCTTTGGTTGCCGTGAAAATTGAGTCAATGGACGGGAGGTTGGCTTCCTTCATAGCATAGTCTTCGAGTAAAAACTGAGGTCTGCAGATGCTGGAGATCAGAGCTGAAAATGTGTTGCTGGTTAAAGCGCAGCAGGCCAGGCAGCATCCATGAAGGGCTTATGCCCAAAACGTCGAATTTCCTGTTCCTTGGATGCTGCCTGACCTGCTGCGCTTTAACCAGCAACACATTTTCAGCTTCCTTCATGGCATGGAATGTGTACACAACTTTCTGTCATTTCTCTGACTGTTTTGGGCTGGGCTGTTGCCACACTATGCACCCGGATGGTTTGATCTCGGTGGTGCATTTGTAGAAATTGGTTAGAATCCTGTGGGAATGCCAAATGTCCTGAGCTGCCGGAGAACGAAGGGGCGTTGTTGTGCCATCTCGACTGTCACATCTAACTGGGAAGTCCAGGACAGGATGTCGGTTATCGTCACTCTGAGGAACTTAATGTTGTCCACCAATTCACCTTCAGTTCCATTGGTGCAGATGGGGGCATGTTCTCCTCCTTTATTTCTGAAGTCATTCATCGTTTAGTTAGTTCAGCCAATGTTGAAAAAGAGGTTGGTCTCAGTGCAGCACATCAAAAAGGCTTTTCTTTCCGTTCTGCATTTTGACTTGCCATCATTACCATATCTGTCCTACTGTGATGGTTTCATCAGTGAACATGTAGATGGCGTTCGTTCAAAAGTTGGCAATACAGTCGTGGGTGTACAGGGAGTATGGTAGGGGGCTGAGGACACATTCTTTGGGATTTCAGTGTTGAATGTTATCATGGAAGAGACACACTTACCTATTTTCACTGATTGTGTACTATGGGTCAGAAAGCTGAGGATCCAATTTCAGAGGGCGAAGCCGAGACTAAGGTCAGGGAGTTTTGTGATCAGTCTGAAGGGAATAATGGGGTTGAAGGTGAACCTATAGTCAATGAGCAGGAATCTGACGTGGGTGTCCTTGTTGTCCAGATGTTCCAGGGATATGGCACCCGCCATGGACCCATTCCATAGGGGTCGAGGCTGGCTGGGAGACTGGAATTGATGTGGGCCATGACTAGCCTTTCGAAGCACTTCATGCCGCCCCTTGGTCTCCTGCATTCTAAAGAGAAATGTCCCAGCATATCCAACCTCTCCCTATGACTCAGACCATTGAGTCCCGGCAAAATCGCTGTAAAGTCCCAGTGTAATACGATCCTTCCTATAGCAAGGTGACCAAAACTGAACACAATGTTCAACTTGGATCTATTTGCAACTGTAAGTTTTGCTCTGCTGCCAATGGTTATGCTGCTGTGATATTATTTTAATATCTGTGTTATTCTGAAATCTTATTATTCATTAAATCGTCAGATGGCAAACCCCTCTGATGAACGTCCTCCTGACTGATTGAATTTGAATCAATCTATTTTGTTTGGACAGATATTTTGAGGCCGCTGCATATCAGAGAACAGGAAAAGATGATGGATGTTTGCGCAGTGTGTGTCCTTTACTGGACCAGCTTGTCACTCCAGGCACCTTAAACTTTTATTGTGGGCCAGAGTACCTCATAATTGTTACTTCACAGAAGGAAGCTATTCAGCCCATTGTAGGTCCATGAGCATAGAATATTACGACTCAGTACCTGCAACATCCTTCAGAATTGCCCATAGCTCCATCGACCTTACTGCGAACCGTACATTTACTAACTCATCCTTCCATTCCCTCATTAAGGTCATTTTCAAACACACAAACAAGTCGCCCCCAAACAGATTTTTACAGTATACCATTCGGAACTGAACTCCAGGATGAACATTCCCCATCAACTACCATCCTCTGTCTTCTTTCAGCTGGCCAATTTCTGATCCAAACCGCTAAATCACCCTCAATTCCACGTCTCCGTATTTTCTGGGAGAAAATCAGGACGACAGACGTTTGCGATCAGAGTCAAAAGTGCGGTGCTGGAAAAGCACAGCAGGTCAGGCAGAATCCGAGGAGCTAGGAGAAAGTGAAGACTGCAGATGCTGAAGACCAGAACACTTATTCCTGATGAAAAGCTTACAAATGAAACATCGACTCTCCTACTCCTTGGACGCTGCCTCATCTGTTCTGCTTTTCCAACACCACACTCTCCATATTTTCTGCAATAGCCTAACATGGGGAACTTACCAAATGTTTTACTGAAATCCACATACCCCACTTTAACCTCATCCACCTGTTTGGTCCCCTTCTCAATGAACTCAGGAAGGTTTGTGAAACATGACATACCTTGTTGACTATCCCTAATCAAATGATTCTTTTGTAGATGATAATAACACCTATCTCTTATAATTCTTTCCAACGCTTTACCCATAACCAAAGTAAGCCTGATATATAATTACCAGGGTTGTTTCCTCTCCATTTCTTGAATAAAGGGACAACAATTGCTGTCGTCCAGTCTTCTGGCACTATTCCTGTAGACATTGGCGATGTTAAGATTCGAATCATTGGTTGTGTAACCTCCTCCCTATTTTCTCAGAGAATCCGACTTCACACTACTGTCCTTGATTGGTCCTAATCTTAGTTTGTTCATTCTTTTATTCTTGACATACTGATAGAAAGCTTGAGGGTTTTCTTGGATCCTACTTACCGAAGACTTCTCATGCTCTCTCTTGGCTCTCCTTATCTCTTTCTTTAAGTCCTTCCAGGATAACTTGTAACTCTCAAGCATCGGAACTGACCCTTCACGTTTCATCTTTAATAAGCCTCCTTCTTCCTCTTGAGAAGAGATTCAACTTCTTCAGTAAATCACAGCAGCCTCACTCGACCACTTCCTTCTTTCCTGACATGTATAAACTTATGAAGGACACACAGTAGCTCTTGTTTGAAAAAGCTCCACATTTAAATTGTGCCCATCCACTGCAGTGTCTTCCCCCATCCTATGCATCCTAAAACCTGGCCTAAACGCATTATAATTGCCTTTCCCCAGCTATAACAGTTGCCCTGAGGTATACACCTGTCCCCTTCCATCGCTCAGATAAACAAAACTGAATTGTGGTCACTATCAGCCAAATGTCCTACCTTCAAACCTAATACCTGGTCTGGTTCATTACCCAGTACCAAATCCAATTTGGCCTCGTCCCTTGTTGGCCTATCGACATACTGTGACAGGAAACCATTCTGCACACATTGGACAAAATTTACCCATATAAAGTAATTGAACAGTCACGTTTCCAGTCAATATTTGGAAAGTTAAAATCCTCCATAACAACTACTCTGTTATTTTCGCTCCTATCCTGCATCATCTTTGTAATCCTTACTGGACATCTCTGGAATTTTTCAGAGGGCTATAGAAAACTGACAACAGGGTGATCTCTCCGTTTTTGTTTCTCACCTCTTCCCATACTAACTCAGTAGACGAGTCCTGATCAATCATCCTTTTTTGCCAACGTAATATTGTCTTTGATTAACAATGCCACCCCCTCCCCCCACACTTTTCTAACCTTCCTAGCTCTTAATGAAGCATCTAAACCCTGGACCCTTCAACGATCAGTCATGTCCCTACTCTATCCATTTTTCCAAAATGGCCACAACATTTGTGAGATTTGTAGCTCGGGTGCTCGTTGTTATGGTCCTGTTCGCCGAGCTGGGAATTTGTGTTCTAGACGTTTCGTCCCCTGTCTA
The DNA here is from genome assembly GCF_020745735.1 of Hemiscyllium ocellatum. NCBI lineage: Eukaryota > Metazoa > Chordata > Chondrichthyes > Orectolobiformes > Hemiscylliidae > Hemiscyllium > Hemiscyllium ocellatum. The sequence continues at coordinate 25,707,862 of NC_083446.1, forward strand.
GGTGACATCCTCAGTGCTTGGCAGCCTCCTGTGAAGCGTTTGTGTGATGTCTACTCCGGCGTTTGTAGTGGTTTGTTTTTAACGCTTCCAGTTGTCAGTTCCAGCAGTCCGCTGCAGTGGCCTGTTTATTGGGTCCAGGTTGATGCGTTTGTTGATAGAATCTGTGGATGAGTGCCATGTCTCTAGGAATTCCCTGGCTGTTCTCTGTTTGGCTTGTCCTATAATAGTAGTGTTGTCCCAGTTTGAAACAGGGAATGATTGGTTCATTAAACGAGGGTGATTTGGACAGATCAGAAGACAGCATGAGGGGAGATAGACAGGAACAGACAAAAAATGGAAGTTTGTTTAGAAATTCTCACGGACTGCAAGGTCTTTATCTAGTGCTATATCCTGTGAGCACTGTGCGGATATTAGCTGTGGTCCCAAAGCATTTATCTTCAATAATATCACAGAGCTGAGTTTCTGACAGTTAAACAGAGTCCAAAAGGCCGAGTGATTTTTTTTTTACAGTGAGAGGGTGGTTTAATCTATATAGACTGGGTGAACAGCAGCAAGAACTGAGAATCCTGCTCGATACTGAGATACTGCGCCAGAGGCGTCTTTCAAAACCAGCCTGGATTTCCAAGTAACATTTTCCAATCTGTACCAATCTGTGTGTGACAGTTGTGAGGGATTATTTGAGATCCTCTGTTACTGTGGACCAGGTATTTGGAGCAAGTGGCCCCCATCCGCACCTTGCAGAAGCTGTGAGAGGCTGAATGTACCATAGTAACACGGGACTGTGGAGCAAGAGTGGGTTATCAGACACTTTGCCACCGCTCTACCATGCACTATGATCTGATTAAGGTCTCAGCAGCACTGTTCTGTCAGTGTACAATTTCCCTACATTCATTTGTCTTTCAAATGTCTTACATAGATAATTTTGAACAAATGGAAATATCCAAGCATCACAATCTTCTGTGGAAGGGAATTCACAACTTAACAACCCTTTGAGAATCTCTTGTTTGTGTTCTGACCAATGTTGGAGGGTTACTTATGTCTTTTCCCACTCCTCTATTGGTGAAAGCAAATTTTAAATGTAACCAGTTGAGTGCTGTGTCCAATGATATAGGTATCGGACTGGGTAATTTTCTAGAAAAATCTGGGACACAGAAAGTTGAACTGTGAACAAATGGTAAAATGATAGAGTGTCTCAAATATTTTTCTGACTTTGAATTTATTCTGCTCACACAAATGTCTGGGATTGCGGATTTCTTCCCGGAACAGTTAGATTTGGCTTTGCTTCGAGCTGTGCATAGATTCCTATGAATCCTCACCAGGAATCCTCCACAAGTGGTAAAGATGACTCAGAATTTTTGTGCTCTCACGCCTTGTTTTCAGGCAGAACAAAGTAACAGAGAGATAGACCAATTGGCTGCTGCTTTTGAAGGAAGTAATATTTTTCTCCGTCTCTGTGTGGAAAAATTCAAGAATATCAACTGAACACCAAACTGGACCATGTGCACTCGCCATGTACATTCTCTGAAATGAATGATAATAGACTGTATGTTGTATGCAGCATCATTGCTGTTATTGTGCACAGTGTCTTTCATCAGCAAAAGAAAATAATGTGCCCGCTTTATGATTTGATGAGCTGTTTATATGCATCTGTATACTTTTTAAAATGTGTTGATATCTTCATAATATTTGTGTTAATATCAATGCATCTCATTCAAAAATTATTATCTTGCTTTAATCTCCTTAACAAGAGAAAATATGCATCCAGCTGAAAGAATTCTCTGAAAATTGTGGTTCAGTAAGATTTCTCATCTAAGATCTAAACAGATAATCCCCGATAACAAAACGCCTTCATTTCAGGAATAAGTAAAGGGTAGCATCTTTGAACATCTTTGAAAGGAATTGTATCCGTTTTTTTTAGCTTAAAGGATCAGAACTGCCCCCAGTGTATCTGATGTGGTCTCAGCAATGCCCTGTACAGAAACAGTGAAATATCCATAATTAAACCCAATACCCGTTGCCACAAACAGCATCATTCCACTTACCTTCCAAATCACTTGCTGCATCTGCAGACAGACTTCATGTGATTCATGTACCAAGAACATGAAAAACATCTGCAATCTCTCTCCATTTAAATTGTTCCCCACTGCAATAGACAACTCACATTATATTATTACCGCTGAGGGTATACTCACTAACCTTCCCTGTCTACATCATAATGCAGATTCACTACCTCCATTTGAAGATCTATTGAATAATCATTTTGGTGTACAAGGTAGTTCAGCTTTGATCCATTCAGTCCCTTCATCCAGATATTTTACGTTGATTATTGATCATTAATGACCGTACAGTGATCTCTGAGTAAAACTAGTTACAGTTTTGTTTAAAAAAAACATACATCATTACTGTCTATTTCCAGTTAGTGACAACATCCCTGTGCAGCAGTTCAGGCGGGTTGAATGGCCTCGTCCTGGGTTGTGTAATGTACTCAACGAGCTGAATTACTTCATCCTATATTCCTGTGTAATTCTTTGGAGGGGCAGAATGGTCGCCTCCCGTCTCATTGTAACGACCCAGTCTGGCAGAATGGCATGGTCCTCTACCCTGTAATCGCATTGAGGGGTGGATTGAGGAAACAACACATGGGGTAGGGGCAGCAGTATATCTCTGTACAGCCTCGAGGAGTGGATTGAGGGAACAACACAAGGGGGAGGGACAGCAGTATATCTCTGTAACAGCCGGGAGCATGGATTGAGGACACAACACATGGGGTAGGAACAGCAGTATATCTCTGTAACAGCCTCGAGGGGTGGATTGAGGTAACAACACATGGAGTAGGGGCAAAAGTGTATCTCTGGAACAGCCAGGAGCGTGGATTGAGGGAACAGCACATGGGATAGTGGCAGCAATATATCTCTGTAACAGCCTCGAGGGGTGGATTGAGGGCACAACATAAGGGGTAGGGGCAGCAGTATATCTCTGTAAGAGCCTCGGGGGTAGATTGAGGGAACAACATATGGGGTAGGGGCAGCAGTATATCTCTGTAAGAGCCTCGGGGGTAGATTGAGGGAACAACATATGGGGTAGGGGCAGCAGTATATCTCTGGAACAGCATCGAGGAGTGGATTGAGGGAACAACAAAAAATGTAGGGGTAGCAGTATATCTCTGTAAAGGCCGGGAGCGTGGATTGAGGGAACAACACATGGAGTAGGGGCAGCAGGTTATACCTGTAACGGCCGGGAGAGTGGATTGAGGGAACAACCCATTGGAAAGGGGTAGCAGTTGTCCGTTTAGCAGCACCATTCAGAATGCTCATGGCTGATCCGAGTGTGTCTGACCATCCGTTTACTGTCTGTTCCAGTAAACATTGACTCTCCTGTCCGGCAAAGATCAGTCAAGATCAAACTAAAATACCTTCATTAACCGAGTCTTCACTGCTCCCTGAGGATGAGGACACCACAGACAGCACAACATCAAAGAGAAACGGACATCCTTCTTTCATTGTGGGACCCATATTATAAAAACTGTGTTAACCTCACATCAAATCACTGCTCCTTTTCGGATACAGTGGTACAATAACTAGGAATAGACATTAACCATTCTGCCCTCCAATCTTTCCCCACATTACCACTGACTATTTCCAATCAAATATGCTGCTGCTGCTGTCTCAGGAAGAGAATACCTGATAGCATAACACAATACGAGCATTACAAAAGGAGCAGAGTTAGACCATTTGGTCCATCGAGACTGATATACCATTCAGTCATTTCTAATATGTTCCTCAACATTATTCTCCTACCTTCTCCCTAGAATCCTTGATCTTTTTATAAATCAAAAACTTATTTGTTTGTGTGCTAATGGCACTACTGTCTGTGTCTTAATGTGTATTTAAGTGTGTGCGTCCATGGGCTTGTTACTTTTGTATTTGTGTGACTATGTCTGCCTGTCTTTGTATCAGCCTGTGTGTTTCTATCTATGTTTGTGTCAATTTGTGTGTGGCGTTTTATGTCTTTGTGTGCTTCTACGTGTGTGCATGCTTATCTCCTTGTATGCATTGTGCATGTCAGTATATTGGGGTATTTACCAATACGTCTGTGTATTTCCATGCCTGCATCTCTGTGCAATGGGATATCTGATCTTCTGCGAGTGAAAGAGATGAGGTTGGAAATGACAGTAGGTTTGAATTGAGAAGTGCTCTTTAATGAATGCTCCTTATTCGGTTGGTGGGGCGTGTTTTGTTTCAGAATCTCCACACAAGGCCACCTGGTCCTCTCTGGCTCTCTCCAGGATCCTCCCTTCATATCAAGGTCGGGGGATAAGGGAACGGATATCCGGCACTCCACCACCCGGCGTGGTCCTTTCTGTCCTATTCCAGGTTGTTTCTCCTGGAATTGGAGAAAGGGAGGGAATGAGTGAGGGTGGGAGTGGATGGGCTTGCTGTTAGTGCTGGACTAGGAGAGGTGTGACATGGTGAGGTGACCGGAGGGAGTCTGTCCATAGTGTTGTATCCATGTAGTGCTATTAGTGTCCGGGGCTATTACGTCAGGGACAGAAAATGTTGTGGAGGGAAGGTGCTGAATTCAACAGTGAGAGTTGTCGTGCTTGTGCTTTATTTGGAGATAGAGTATGAGCCCTGTTCGAGGGTAAGGTGCTATAAGAGACATACAGTGAGTGTGAGGAAGCAGTAGGAATATACGGTGACACTTATCCTGGCAGAGCAGAATGGATATTGATACTTGTCCTGTATTCCTGGACATGTCTTCAGATCATCTCAGCATCGAGGTAAGCCTCCCCGAATGTCTATTCCAAGTCTATCACGAATAACGACACAGGCTCTGTCCCTCAGATTCCACAGATTGAGTTTGGGTGAATCTTACAAATAGCAAGGAGATACAAACTTGTGTATATATCTGAACCAAACTGTCGTGCAAATATTTTGAATCATATGCTCTGGAAATTATATATGCAACTATACTCAAAGGGAAGCTATGACATACTGATATAATCGCTGGGCTCTTAACCCAGAGACCCAGGTAGTGTTCTGGGGACATGGTTTCAAATCCTGCCCATGGCAGATTGTGAAATTTGAATTCAATAATCATCTGGAATCAAGAGTTTATGATGATCAGGAATCCATTCCTGATTGCTGGAAAAAACTCATCTGGTTCACTAATGTCCTTTAGGGAAGGAAACGGCTGTTCTTATCTGGTCTGGCCTGCATGTCACTCCAGTTCCAAGACAACGCTATTGACTCTTAAATGTTGTCTGGCATGGCCAGTAAATGCTGGTTATCCAGATAAGCCCTCATCCTGTGAATGAGTAACAAATACTCGTGGGTTCTGCAGTAATGATGGATGGTGTCAAGTTGCATCGAAACTGAGTTAACTAAGTGACTGCTAATGCTGTGAAAAATAAATTCCTTAAGTGTATATCAGGTAAGTTGAAGAGTATGTTGTGAACCAAACTAGAGAGCGGATTATTTCGGATTTGGCGTTGTGTGATACTGATTAAGGATGATCAGTCATGATCATATTGAATGGTGGTGCAGGCTCGAAGGGCAGAATGGCCTTCTTCTGCACCTATTGTCTATTGTCTATTGTGTGGTCGGAAGCACTAATTGCTAACCTTGCTCTGAAGCAGCTTTGGAGGAATAGTGACATAAATATGTTGTATTTTACACGGCGTCTGCATTCAATATGGAATGGTTGAACATTCTGGTCAAACATCATGGAAGCCCAGAGGCTAGAGTGTCAAGTTCGCTCCAGTGAATTGGGGAAGAACAATATAACATTCAGTCGGAGAACAATGGTTGTTAGACTCATAGAGTCTTACAGCACGGAGACAGGATATTAGCGCCCAAAGTGGTTCATTCCGAACAAAATATCTATTCACACTAACCCCATTTCCCCATATCCTTCTAATCCTTTCCTACCTGTGTATTTGTCCAAATGTATTTTAAATTTTGTGAACGTACCCGCCTCAACCACTGCTGCTGGTAGCACATCCCATGCGCATACCACCCTGTGTGTAAAAGAAATTGCCCCTCAGGTTCCCTTTTACTCATTCCCCTCTGACCTTAACTTGATGCCCTCTAGTCCGTGATTGCCCAATCCTGGGGAAAAAAGACTGAGTGCATTCACTCTATCCATGTCTCCCATAATCTTATGCACTACTATCTGATCCCCCTCAGCCTCATACATTCTAAAGTAAAAACTTCTAGCTTGTTCAACCTCTCACTATAACTCAGACCATTGAGTCTTGGCAACATCCTTGTAAATTTCTTCTGCACTCTTTCCAGTTTAATAACATCCTTCCTCGAGCAAAGTGAACAAAACTGAACATGACGCTACAAGTATGGACTCGCCAACATCTTGTATAACTGCAACATGACTCCCTAATTTCAATACTCAGTGCTCTAACTGATGAAGGCCAGTAAGTCAAAGGCCTTTTGCAGTGACTTGTCTACCTGGGACTCCACTTACAGAAAACCGTGCACCTGAATTCCAAGGTCACTCTGTTCCCCTGCACTCCTTAAGGCCCTGCCATTCACCATGAAACTCCTGCCTTGATTTGACTTTCTAAAATGCAAGAGATTACACTTATCTGAATTAAACTTAATTTGCCATTTTTGGCCCAATTCCCCACCTGATCAAGGTACTGCTCTAATTTCTGAAAATTCTGATAACCTTCCTCACTGTCCACGATATCACCTATTTTAGTGTCACCTTGAAACTTACAAATCATGCCTGTACTTTCTCATCTAAATCATAGATATGTGTAATATATGAATGTATGGTCCCAGCACCGACCCCGAGGCATTCCACTCATCACAGGCTTCCAGTCCGACAAGCATCCTTCCACGAATACTCTCTTCTGCCTATCATCAAGCTAATTTTGGACCTAATTTGCCAACTCTCCCTCAGGTCCATGTGATCTAACCTACCAGAGCAGCGTACCATGTGGAACCTTATTGAAGGCCTTACTGAAATCTATATATACAACCATGCCCTTGACAAAGTTACTGGTCACTTCATCAAAGCTGTCTAACAAATTTGTGAGCCATAATCCCCAATTAAGACGGCCCTTTCTTTCCAAATGCATGCATATCTTCTCCCTCAGAATCTAGTCAAGTAACTTGCCTGCCACAGATTTTAGGTTTATTGGTCGATAGTTACCCGGTTTTTATTTGTAGCCTTTCGTGAATAACGGCACAGCATTCACTACCCTCCAGTCCTCCAGGACTTCACCCATTGGTTACGAATGATGCAAATATACCAACCAGGGCCCCCGCTATTTCTTTCCTGTCCTCCTGCAGTGTTTCTGAATGTATATGGTCAGGATCAGGAGATTTATAGAAATACAACAAAGTCTGAAAAATATGCCTATTTATTTCAGGTAAAACACCCACGAGTGAGAAAGTGAGTTAACAATGATTAGCATAATAAATTAAAGATTATATTAATCACAGGAAGTGACTTCAGAAGAATTCCACACAATATGGAATCCTGAGAATTCTCAGAAATTTACGATCCAGTAAAGGAGGGCCATGAAACAGGTAAGGAAATCAAAAAGCAAACATGCATGCAAACAAACAGGAACACAAAGACTGCATAGATCTATGTTCTACATTTCAAAGGAAAGATAAAACCATAGTCAAATGTGGAAATCTGCAATCAGGAGAGACGAGCTTATTATGGATAACAGGGAAATGGCCAAGCAAATAACCAATTACTTTGCATCTGACTTCATGGAGGAAGATCCAGAAAATCACCCAAAATACGACGTCATCATATAGGAGTTGTGGATTGAAAGACATAAAGTCAATTTATATCAGTAACAAGGCTTTACTTGAACATACAGCTGGATTGAGCATTGCTAACTTGACAAACCAGATGTACTTCATACCAAAATCTTCAAAAATAAACCACTAATAGAAGTATTAGTTGCACTGTCGATGACTGTGTTCTATTACGAAGTGCATTCTGCATAGTCTGGATCCAAGCACTATAGATGAACGGTAGTGATCCAAGCATCTACAAAGGGAAGAAGAGATAGTGTGGAGAACTGCAGACCAATTAACTTGACATTTGTGGGGAAACTTTTGGAGTCTATTGTATAGGATTTGATATTCGTTATTTAGAAATTAACAGCAACATTGGAGAGAATCAATATGCATTTCTGAAAGGGAAATCATGCTTGACAAGCTTTGGAATTGTTTGAAGTTGATTCTTATAGCATAGATAATGGGGAACCAGTACAAATGGCATATTTTAGATTATCAGAAGGCTTTCTTTAAGTACGCACAGAATGAGTTTGTAAATGCAATGAATGTGAAGGGTATTTGGAGGAATATATGTAAGTGGTAAGTTAAAGTTTGGATCGCCTTTCTTTAAGGGAGTCAGAATATAGATGTAAAGACATGTTGAAGCAGTTTAACAGCATGTTGGTGAGTACTATACCTGGAATATTGAGTTCAGTTTTGTCCACCAAATCTGAGAAAGAATATAATGACCACAGAGGAAGTTCAGTGCAAATTCTCCAGATTAATCCCTCAGTTGGCGAGATTGCATGATGAGGAAACTCGTCCTGTGTTCTCTAGAGTTTCAAAGAATGAGAGATGGGTCACTGTGAAATGTATAAAATTAAAAAAAAATGAGACAAGTTGGAAATTAACAGAAAGTTTCTCCGGCAGGCTAATACACAATCAAGGGAAGTAATGGCAGGATAAAGGACAGACCACTTAAGACTGCAATAAGGAGGAAATTCTGCACGCGTAGGGGGCTAATTAACAGAGGGGCATGGAAACATGCTGCCAGGGCAAGATTAGGGAGAATTCCCAGATATTCTACAAGTGTGTCCAGCGGAACAGAATGACCAGGGAACAGGTAGGACTCCTTAGTGACTTGCCAAATTGCATCCAAATGAAGTTTAGTCGTAGGAGACACAAGGTCAGTGTCCAGTGGTGTAATACAGGGATCAGTGCTGTGTCCCTTATTATTTGTGATTCGGAGGTGCTGGTGTTGGACTGGGTGGACAATGCAAAAAATCGCATAGCAACAGATTATAGTCCAATAGGTTTATTCGGCGGCACTAGCTTTCGAAGTGCTGCTTCTCCCTCAAAGCGCACAATCACCTGATGAAGAAGTAGCGCTTCGAAAACTAGTGCCTCTGAAGAAACCTGTTGGACTCTAATCTGATGTTGTGTGATTTTCCACTTCAATATTTGTGGTAATCATAAATGATGTCGCTGTGAATATGGACGAGGGGTGGGGAGTGTGATATGTAAGTTTGTGTTTGAAACGGAGATTGGCCGGTTGGTTGGCAGTGAGGAGGAAGGCCTTAAGTTATGGGAAGATACAGATGAAATGGTCAGCTGCGAAGATCAATGGCAGATGGAATGTAACCCTGATAAAGATGAGGTGATATACTTTGGAAGAAGGAACCAGACAGGGGAGGACTCAATGAATGGTAGCACACTAGGAAGGTCAGAGGGTGCTTCTCCACACATCCCTGAATGTGATATACAGGTTAATGCACAATTTGGGAAAGCATAGGGGACTGTAAACATAACCTTGATTCATTGAGGCACAGATTATAAGAGCTATGCGCAACTTTGGTGATGCCAAGATGGAATATTGTGTGTAGTTCTGGGAATCACAGTACAGGAAGGATGTGATTGCACTGGAGGGGGTGCAAAGGAGATTCACCAGGATGTTCCCTGGGATTGAGCACATCAGTTATGGAGAGAGGCTGGAGAAGCTTGGGTTGTTTAGTTTGGAGGAGAGTAGGCTGAGGGGGACGTGATTCTGAAGGATAGGATTACGAGGAGCATGGGCAGTGTGGATGGACAACAGCTGTTCCTTTTAGTCAAAGGGCCACACTTTTAAAGAGAAGGGTTTGGGGTTTAGTGAGGATTTGAGGATTGCTTTTCACCCAGAGTGTGTTGGGGTCTGAAATGTTTTTCTTGAGAGGCGAGTTGTCATGGTAACCTCAAAACGATTAGAAAATACATGGTAGTGCACTTAAAATGCCTTAAGATTCACGGCTACGGATATTGTGTCGCGAAGTGGGTCTAATGTAGACCGTGCTGTATTCCTGATAGTACAGAGTCTTTGCTTCAGTGATTGTATGGCTGTGGAAGGCCAATCACTGAGTACCTTAAAATAGGAATTGATAGGATTCTGAATAATAGCTTAACAAAGTGTTTACGCAGAACTTGCAATATTTTCTGAAAATATGTCAATGGCAAAATTAGGGGAAAATTGTGAAACTTTCCTACAGTTTGATACCAGATAATTGAGGACCAGGAAATAACAGAACTATGGGGCAAAAAATTCAGTTATGCCTTCACAGAAGAAAGCAAAACAAAAAAGAAAACTTCCTAGCAATACGTCGCAACTTTAGTCTGGCGCGAAAAAGGGAATAGAATTAAATTATCAACTAAACAGTTTAGAGAAAGTATCGGACTGAAATTAATAGGCATAGACAAAATCAACAGAGATTCATGAAATAGGAATCATACTTGAGAACGTGGCTTTTAGCAAAATTATGTAGAAGCTATCAATGCATTACGAGTGGAATTTCTGAAAGAGTTTTGATAAAGCCTCAAGCCTATTGTGCAAATTTGAATCCTGTGGGACTGGGGCTAATACATGGACATGGTTCTCAAAGGACAGAGCTGGCAGGAAACAGTGAATAGGAATAAAACAACTTTTTTAATGGAAGGCTAGTAGTATACAGCAAGGATCGTGGCTTAGGGGCCAGCTATTGCCAATACACATCATATTTGGTTGAGTGTCTCAAATGCAATATTCCCAAGTTTGCTGACAGCACTAAAAAATGTCAGCTTGTGAGTGGTGAGGAGGATGCAAAAAAGCTCCAAGGTTACTGAGACAAGTGAAATGACTGGGCAAATACGTGGCGGATGGACAACATGGGAGAGATGAGATGCTGTGTACATTGATGGGAACAATAGAATGGCAGCCTATCATTTGAAAAGGGAGTGGTTGAACAAAGTTGCTCTATAAAGGAACTTAAGCTGCATTTTTGTTTATTTCTGTGCAGCCCTCCGAGTTCATGTAAGGCAGTGAGTTCTGAATCCAGGAGTCAATGCTGGGAATGGCATTGACACGCTGACCAGTGTATATAGACCCAGCAAGTAACATTGAAAGGAATCTGGATCTCCCTGTACATCAGTCACTGAAAGCACTATTTCAGGAGCAGTAAGTAGGGAGGAAGATAAATGCTGTATTCACCTTCATTTCAGGGGGATTTGAGTACAGGAATAAGAGTATCTTACTGCAGCTGTACAGGGCCATGGTGAGACCCCATCTCGAACATTGTGCAGCATTGTGTGCAGTTTTGGTCTCTGTTCCTAATAGAGGACAAACTTGACATTGAGAGAGAGCAGCAAATGATGACCAGACTGATCTCTGGGATGACAGACTTGTTATGGAATCTGAGTTTGGGTGGGACTGGACTTGTGTTCCATGCGGTTTAGGAAAATGATTGGAGATCTCAGTGAAATACATAACACTCTGATTGGGGAGACAGATTGGAAGCAGGGATGGTAATTCTCCTGACTCGGATGTCTAAAGCAAGGGGCCAGAGTATCCGGTACAGACAGGCCGCTTTGCATTGAGGTGAAAATAAATGTCTGCACTCTGAGATTGGCGAACCAGGGGTACTCTCTCCCAGATCAGGCTGTGGAAGTCATGGCGCTGAATATAAATAAGGATTTCTGGAAACTAAAGGGATAGGGACATAGCAGGAGTACGGTGTGAAGATAGAAGCTCAGCTATCAGTCCAGGTTGTTCTCCAATAACGGGGTAGCTGTGTTTCTGTGCAACACCGAGTTGTCGAAAATTGTGCAATATTAAAAAATGGGTCTATGGCAAAAAGAGGGTCAGGGGCAAACCCCCAAAAATATAAGTAAAAACCAAAAATTAAATTTAGTCTAACACACGCACTAGTTCAGTCTAAATAAATCTTTAAATCACATGTTGTGATGGAACAATGCTGTAAATGTAACACTTTCACACTACAGTCACTCACTGGAGCACTGTACCTTTCAACAGAAAGCACGTGGAAGTTGACTGACCACGTGATGCCGATGGGGAATTCCAGGTCTCCTCAAGATTCTCTCCACAGTTTGGAATAAAGTTCTTTCGAAATGTAGTCTACAATTTCCAGTTTCAGGCTCAGTTTCAAGCCATCGTGAGCACATTGCATTCCTGTTTTAGCTGAACACATTGTCCATTTTGCAGAGAGAGGATCCTGAGGCAGGGTTTTGCTGTTCAGCTGCTTCCTGGCAAGGAATCGCGTCACAGTGAATGCGAATTCACTTTAGAGAAAAAGATACACGGATCACATTGCAGCCAAATTGTACTTAATCAACACGCGTTATTGGAGAACTGCCTGTATATTGAATGGAGGAGCAAAACTGATGGGCTGAAGGCACTACAGAAGTTCACTTTTTATATTTCAAAATGTTTAAACATATTAAGGGATATGACTATTTTATGAGGAAAACTGCACTGAGGAGATGTTCGGCCATTAACTAGCACAGGGAAAGCTCAATACGTTGCATGACCTACTCCTGTCACAATGTTTCTGTGCAGTCTGTGGGAAAGCTCTGCAAATATTGTCACAAGCTCTCAGCTGTTAGGAAGGAGATCTCTGCAGGGTAGACAGGATTGTGTTTCCCATTCCCTTTTCTAATAACGAGGCTGGGGCCTGGTGTTCATTATAGGTTCATCCTTTTAGACCTTAGAGCAGTTTGATATAATTAAGTGTCTTGCTTGGCCGATTGAGAGAGCATTGAAGAGTATATCACATGTCTATGCGTCTGGAGTCACTTTTAGGCCAGACCAGGAAAGCATGAGAGATTTCACTTCCTGAAAGTACATTGGGGAAGGAGATTTATGTTTACAATTGATATTGCACACAAGATCACTATTACCGACACCAGAGTTTAGATCTTGACGTTTTATTAATTCTTTTTAATTTGCACCACCTGTCAGTGCATTATTCTGGTCTGGATTAGTAATCCGGTGACACTTCCACAACAGCACCATCGCCACATGGGGACCTATCGGAAACCACACTGAGCAGGTTATTTCTGTGCTGCTTGACAGCTCTGTCAAAAAGAAATCCCACCAATTTAACTATCGTGATGGGACTGAAGGACTAGTAAATAGTCAGATTGCAGTAATACTCCTCTTAGCGGATTGGACATAGTTGAGTAATTTTCCACATTGCCAGGGAGATGTCAGAGTTGGAGCTGGAAGGAAACAGCTTCCCCAGGGACACGGCTTGTTGTGCAGCACAAGTCTTCATTCCTATTGCAGGAATGGGGTCAGGGCCCATTATCTTTGTCGTATCTACTGTGTTCAGTTGCTTTTTCATCTCACATGCAGTGAATTGAATTGGTTTGTGACTGCCATCTGTGATTCGGTGGGCATCATGACGAGGGTGAGGTGGATAATCGACTCAACGCTTCTGGCTAAGGATGGTGCAGATACTGCATCTTTAACACTGACGTACAGGGCTATTCCATTATTTAGGATGCAGATATTTGTGGAGTCCTCCCTTCCAGTAAGTTATTTAATGATCCATCGACTTTTATGCATGGATTTGACAGGCCGACAGAGCTTAAATGTGATTTGTTAATCTTGGCATCATTTCTCCCTCTGTACCAGATGTTAGTCCTGCTGTTTGAAGTTTAACCAGTCAAGTGTGGTCGCATTAATGGGTTGTCAACATGTTTAGATGTACGTGATTCCGACCCTGGCATGTTCACCCACACTCGTCACTGAACCATGGATCGGCTTGATGGTTATGGTGGACAGATGGATTATCCTGAGGAAAACATTACAGATTGTCATTGAAAACAATTCTGCTACTTCTGCTGCTGTGATCTACATCATCAGATGATAACCCAGTTTAAGACTCAACATTTACAATTCAATTCTACTGACTGTTCCCCATTTCACACCGAGACCCATTCACCCATCAGCCCTGCATTCAGTGACCTACTTTTGTTTCTGATGTGGAAATCCTTCCATTTTCATATTCTCATTCTGCTGGAAGTCTTTCCTTGGTGCCAAGCCTCCAAATTGTTGCATAAACTCAATCCATTTAAGCTACTAATCCGAATCTTCTCCTTTCCAAAATGCCATGTTCTGTGTTCGTAGTGAACTTGTTTCCCTCAGTTTTTCTCCCTGACCATGATTCAGGGCTCTGTAGTGTCAGTGATGCCAACCTTATACAATTTCAGAATCAATGAACTTCTGTTGCACCATGCGTTCAGTTCCCAGTGTATGGCGCTCCATGGTGGACAAGATGTTTGGGCATCTTTGACATACATCATTGGAAATTGTTCAAAAACAGAAATTGCTGAAGAAATTTCTAAAGATGTTGCAGCATTTTCTGGAGTGAATGCAGAGTTACACTTTCAGGTCCAGTGAACCTTCTGTAAAGCTCCCAGTTTCTCCAACATTTTTACAGTCTTAAATCCAATATGCATAGTCATTTGTTTAATTGAAAATTTGTTCTGTGCTTATTTATTTCTGGAGAAACTCAGCAGGTCTGTCAGCATCTGCAGAGAGAGAGAAACAAAGTTAGCGCTTCCAGTCCAGTGTGACACTTCTTCAAAACTGAATAATTGCAAAATGGTCTTTTAATCCCTTGCCAGAAGAGGGGGATGGGTTGCAGGGAAAAGAGAGTGTAACAAAAGATAAACGGGCTTTTAGCAGTGGTGAATGAGAAGCTACTGAAAAACGGATTTAAATTAACGTGTGAATGGAGGAAAGGTGTTCTCTCTATTGATTGCAAGATAAAGAAGACACAACCACACCCGGTCATAGGGAGGCCAGGAGGGAGAATGTTGACTATGAGGTATTATATAGGTCTGGCCACAGATACGTTTTCACTATAGTGATCATCATTCCCTTCAGACAAAGGAATTCAGATGCTTGCCTTCTTATTGGCACTAGTAAGCGTTTCGTGCCGCCTTAGTATTGTAACATGGAGAAAAACAAATAACAGTATGAAGTTTGTGGTTACCTGTCATGTTTAATATAGTTCCACATTTGCAGTGCTTATCTTTAACTGCTTGTTCTTGAAGTTAGTATCAGATAGAGTGTAGACGATTGCGGGCTGACATTGTAGAAATTTATAAAATCATGAGAGGAATGGATAGGGTGAATAGCCAAGATTTTTTCCACGGGCTGGGGGAGTTCAGGCATAGAGGGAATGGGTTTAAGGTGTAAGAGGGAAGATTTAAAAGGGACGAAGGGACAACGTTTCTGCACAGAGTGTGGTGTGGGTATGGAATGGGCTGCCAGAGGAAGAGTGGTAGATGTGTATACAGCTGCAACATTTAAAACTCATTTGGACAAACATATGACTGGGAAAATCTTAGAGGCATATGGGCCAAATGAAAGCAGATGGGACTAGTATAGTTTGGAAAACTTGCCCAGCATGGACATTTAGAAAAGCTTCAAACAGAGTCAGTGTGGGTTTGTGAACGGGAAATTATATTTACCCTGTAAAATCATGTAAAGTGTTTCTGGAGATGCCTGAAAATGTAAAAAGTGGACTTGAGAAAAGGGGAACTGGTAGACACGAGGCTTTCTGAGATTTTCCACAAGGTATTACAAAATAAAAGTTCTTACACAAAACAGAAGCCCTAGGACGTCTGATACTGTATTAACATGGGGTGATGACTGGTTAACAGAGAAATCGAAGAGTCAGGAATAATGGATATTTATGATAAGGGAATCTGCTGGAGTACCATACATATCAGTCCGATGGCATCAGATATTTATACTCTATACTGACAGCCTGAAGGAGGGAGCTGAGCACAATATACATCCGAGTTTGTGGATGACACTGAGAATCAAAAGGCAGGCTGTTATTTAATGGAGAGCTCTTCCAGAAAAGGAGCAGTACAAAGGGATTGGAGTCTTACTGTGTATGAAACATAACGTCAGCATGCTGATGCAGCAAGTAACTAGGTTGGTACATTAGGCAGCTTGCTGGGATGAAAGGGTTTACTTATCGAGAATCTTTAAAATGAGGAGGCGATCATCCATTGGGGTTTAAATGAATGAGGAGTGATACTGCTGAAGTATATAAGACACAGAAGAGGCTTGAGAAGGTAGGTGTTGAGAAGTTGTTTCCATTCCTGGGCAGACTGTAGAACTCGAGGGTATAGATACCGAATCAGGAGTATCGATTTCAATCTGAGATACAAACCGATGTCTTCTCTCAGAAGATATTGAATGTCTTGAATTTCCTGACCCAGAGAGGTGTGGAGGGATACAAGGCATCGGCAAGAAGGTGGAGCTGACCCCTGGATTAGATCAGCCATGTTTCTATTAAATTACAGGGCCAGCTTGAGAGGCCAATTGACCTACTCCTGTTCCTATTTATTAATTTCACATGCTGTGCTTTTGGAAAGTAATGGGTTATTTTCCTGGAAATCGTGTTGTAAAATGTTGCATTCAGGGAGAGCAGAGGATTTGTTGTTTTAACCCTGGGTGGGGGATGCGTCTGTATTCCCAGCATATCTGGGGCTGCAGTATGCCCCACATTTGGAGCAGACGTTACAGAGAGGGGAAGCCTGAAAACAGGGATTGGGGGGGTGGTGGGGCACTTTCTGGCCCAGCCTACATTTTCCAAGAACATTTCCACAACTGCACCAAACCATAGGAGTGGCCTCGATCTGCCCCTGTGTAGCAGGTCCGAAGGGCTGAATGGAACATCAGAACACAGGGCTGAGGGACACGAAGGGGCCATTCGGCCCTTTGGCACTACTCCACCAGTAAGTAAGGTCGTGGCACATCTCATTGTGTTCCCAGTTGTCCTTTGCTCTCCATGCACCATTATCCCTGAGTCACCTGTCTGTAGACAATCAGACAAAGGCAGCCTCGGTATAATATAAATATCTGGCCATCCCAAACTTCTGGGAAAGAGAATTCCCACTGGAATGAAATACCTCTTTATGAATTTCTCCTAAATCATGCTCTGAATGAGGTTGGAGGGTGTCACTCTTTCATTTTATCGTCCCACTCCTCCACTGCTCACAACACATTTCAAATGTAACCAGGTCGTTGATTTGGCTGATGATAAAGTTCTCAGACTGGGGGAGGTTCTGTGATAGGAACAAGTCAGGGAGATTTCTTTCGTCAGCCACACGTAACTAATAGAACTAACGGATGCACCACATGGTGGATCTGTGGTTAGCACTGTTACCTCCCATCGCTATGGAGCTGGGTTCAATGCAACCTCGGACAATCCACTATGTGGATTTTGAGCATTCTCCCCATGTCTGTGTAGGTTTCCACCCAGAGTTCCAGTTTCCTCCCACAGTCCAAAAATATGCAGCTTAGAGTGGATTAGCCATGCTAAATTGCCCATAGTGCCCAGTGATGTGTACGTTAGACAGGTTAGTGATGGAAAATGCAGGGGGGATAGAGTACGGGGGAACAGTCAAGGGGGGATACAGTTCCGAGGGTCAGTGTGAACATGATAGATGGAATGTCTTGCTTCCACACTGTAGTGATTCTATAAAAAATGACAAGAAGTTTGGATTTTACAAACACCCAGTGGGTATCTATCTGATCCACTCTCCTCTCGGCTTTGTATGTTTCAATAATATCACCTCTCATTCCAAGAGTAACCTGTTAAAGCCTTCATAATATAAGACCCTCATCCCTGGAATACATGAAGTGAAGCATCTCCGAACTGCTTCCAAATTAATTATATCCTTTCTCAGCTAAGGAGACAAAAATAATCTCACACTCACTTGATCTCGATTTTTGTTTTCTCTATGGTGAGAGTATTTGGAACTCACTTCCAAGCAGAGCATTGGAGGCAGAGATATTGAATATTTTTGAGGCACAGACAGAAGGTTCATAAGTAACAACAGAGTCAAGGATTATCGTGGAATGGGCAGCAATTTGTCAGTGTAGAGGAAAATGGAGACAGTGGTGCAAAATCACACTGCTCCAGAACATCCAGGAATATAATGCAAACTGAAATGATAATATCGATAAAATGTTAAAGGGGAAATCCAAGATGGCGGTGATCCAGAAGGTCTTCTTTGTTGGGCTTTGCATCAGAGCACGGGCAAAGTGGTTCCCGAACCTACTCTATTCCAGCAATTTACTTAAAATTCAACCCTAAAAGGGTGATAGAATCTTTATTAATCCCGTTTTATCAAGTGGAAATGACAGAATTTGGAAAAGGATGAGTAAGTCGTAACACACGATGCATCCATCAGAAGCATCGAGCATACCTGAGGCGATATCTGCAACCCACTCTGCTCGTTCCCTGGACCCAGTTACTCACCAGGTCTTGGTCACTGAGTTCATCAAGTTACGTAAAATGATTGAAGGCATGATTAAAGAAAAGTTCAGCCGTGGCTAGAATCACGACCACTCTCAGATGCGCTCCAAAAACTTGAGAAGCAGCTTGACAGCTTTGGAAACAAAATGGACGATGTCAAGCGCCAAACTGCATGAGAGAGTCTGCGATCAATTCCTCACAAGAGAGGATTCTCATCGTAGAAAAACAGGTCCGTATCTTTATTGAACATGATGACGACCTTGAGAACAGGGGCAGGATGAATAATGTTCACATCGTCGGTCTGCTGGCCCAGACAGCAGGTGGTCAGCCAGTCAGTATTTTTCGAGAATTGGCTGCAGTGATTCCTTCACTTCGAAACTGAAGAGGGACGGGTGAAGACTGAGACAGTTCATCGGGTTACGGTGCACAGGTCAGGCTCAGACCAGCGTTCTCACCCTGTCCTCGTGCGGTTACATAGTTATGGGGATAAACAAAGACTAATGGAAGCTTCCAGAACCCAGGGGAAGATCCAATGGCTTTAATTCACGGGCTCCAGGATTATGTCCTTTTGGGATTTTCAGTGGCGGTGATTCTGAAAAAAAAATCATTTGATGATATAGAACATAGAACATTACAGCGCAGCACAGGCCCTTCGGCCCTCGATGTTGCACCGACCTGTCATACCAATCTGAGCCCATCTAACCTACACCATTCCATGTACGTCCATATGCCTGTCCACTGACGATTTAAATGCACTTAAAGATAGCGAATCTACTATCTTTGCAGGCGAAACATTCCGTACCCTTACTACTCTCTGAGTAAAGAAACTACCTCTGACATCTGTCGTATATCTATCACCTCTCAATTTAAAGCTATGCCCCCTCATGAACACCGTCACCATTCTTGGACAAGGGCTTACTTATCTAAACCTCTGATTATCTTATATGTCTTTATTAAGTCACCTCTCAAACTTCTGCTCTCTAACGAAAACAGCCTCAAGTCCCTCAGCCTTTTCTCGTAAGACCTTCCCTCCATACCTGGCAATATCCTAGTAAATCTCCTCTGCACCCTTTCCAAAGCTTCTACATCCTTCTTGTAATGTGGTGACCAGAAATGTACACAATACTCCAAGTCCGGCCGCACTAGAGATTTGTACAGCTGTAGCATAACTTCATGGTTCCGGAACTCGATCCCTCTATTAATAAAAGCTAAAATACTGTATGCCTTCTAAACAACCCTGTCAACCTCGGTGGCAACTTTCAGTGATCTATGTGCCTGGACACCGGGATCTCTCTGCTCATCCACACTACCAAGAACCTTACCATTAGCCCAGTACTTTGCATTCCTATTACTCTGACCAAGGTGAATCACCACACACTTGTCCGCATTAAACTCCATTTGCCACCTCATAGCCCAGCTCTGCAGCTTATCTACGTCTCCCTGTAACCTCCAACATTTTTCCTCACTATCCACAACTCCTCCGACCTTAGTGTTTGCAAATTTACTAACCCAAGTTCTACACCCTCATCCAGGTCGTTTATAAAAATGATGAACAGCAGTGGACCCAACACCGACCCTTGTGGTAAACCACTACTAACTGAACTCCAGGATGAACATTTCCCATCAACCATGACCCACTGATTTCTTTCAGCAAGCTAATTACGGATCCAAAGTGCTATATCTCCCACAATCCCATTACTCCGCATTTTGTAAAATAGCCTACTATGGGTAACCTTATCGAACGCCTTGCTGAAATCCATATACAGCACATAATCCGGTTTACTCTAATCTACCTGTGTGGTCACCTTCTCAAAGAACGCAATAAAGTTTGTGAGGCACGACCTCCCCTTCACAAAACCGTGCTAACTATCCCTAATCAATTTATTCTTTTCTAGATTATTATAAATCCTATTCCTTACAGCCTTTCCCAACACTTTACCAACAACTGAAATAAGGCTCACTGGTCTATAAGTACCAGGATTGTCTCTACTGCCCTTCTTGAAGAGGGGAACCACATTTCCCATTCTCCAGACTTCTGGCAATATTCCTGCGGACAATGACGATTTAAAGATCATTGCCAAAGGCTCGGCAATCTCCTCCCTGGCTTCCCAGAGGAACCTAGGATAAATCCCATCCGGCCCAGGGGACTTATCCACTTTCACACTCTGCAGTATTTCTAATATCTCCTCCTTGTGAACCTCAATCACAGCTAGTCTAGTAGCCTGTATCTCAGTATTCTACTTGACAAGATTGTCATTTTCTCGAGTGAATATTGTTCAAAAAAGTTTCATTTAGTGCTTCCCCTATCTCCTCTGACTCAACACACCACTTTCCACTCTTATCCTTGATAGGCCCTGTTCTTACTCTCGTCGTTCTTTTATTCCTTAAATACCTATAGAAAGCCTTAGGGTTTACCCTGATCCTATCAGCCAACAACTTCTCATGTCTCTTCCTGACTCTTCTGTGCTCTCCCTTTGGGTATTTCCTGGCTACCTTATAAACCTCAAGCGCCCTAACTAAGCCTTCACATCTCATCCTAACATAAGCCTTCTTCTTTCTCTTGACCAGAGATTCCATTTGCTTCACAAACCACGGCTCCCACACTCTACATCTACCTCCCTGCCTGACAGGTACATACTTATCTAGGACACACGGTAGCTTTTCCTTGAATAAGTTTCACATTTCTAATGTGCCTATCCCCTTCAGTTTCCTTCTCGCTCCTATGCTTCCTAAATCATGCCTAATCGCATCATAATTGCCTTTCCCTAGCTGTAACTCTTGCCTATTGCTATACACGTATCCCTTGCTATCACTAAACAAAACATAACAGAAGTTGTGATCGTTATCACCAAAGTGCTCACCTACTTCCAAAACTAACACCTATCAAGAGAAGAGTAAGGGAACTCGGGAATCAGTTTTCCCTCTGATAACCAATGGTTCTCCGTATTGCATTTAATGGATCCATGAACCTGTCTGACTGTGCAGAGTAAGCGAAAACGTTGTGGACATTTTAAATTCCCCGATCGATTTTGTTCAGTTTTTTGGGGTTTTTTTTATATGTTTAGTTTTGAGAGCTTGTCAGTTGTAATAGTTTTAGATTGTGCAGTTTTTAAGCTCGATGAGACTTTGTTTATTAATCAGTAATTCGAGTTATTCCTCTCTCGAGTTCAAATGTTGCTACAGTGTGTTGTGTATAATGCTATACTTAAATGGTGTACCTGGAACATTAAGGGAAGCGACTGGCCAATCAAGAGGAAAAATTTACTTTCTAGTCTAAAAAATAGAGAGGGTGGATGTTTTCTATTGCAGGAAATGCAGCTTGATGACAAGGAACATTTGACGTTACAACAGGGCGGGTTTGAATTTTTTTTTGCGTCTTTTCATACTAGGAGTAGGGGAGAAGCCATGCTGGATAAGAAGAATCTTCCATTTAAATTACTAGATTGTATTTGACACTCACGGGAGGATCATAATACCCCACGCCTTGAACTATGGTAAATAATCCAATATTTTAAGTGGTATTTGCGACCCACCCCCCACCCCGGGCGCACACTCTAAAAATCCTGGTAGATGCATTTTCCAAATGCAGTTATCTTGCAACATGGCACATTATCGTAGAAGGAGATTTCAACTGTCTTATGGACTCCACGGTGGGCAGAATGTCCAAAGGTCCCTCAAAATCCTCGTTACAATGTTAGTCATTGGAAGATTTGTGTGCAGAACTAGAGCTGGTGGATGTCTGGAGGCACATCTATCTCACAAGTAGGGCTTTTATTTTCTTCTTTAACCCGCTGAACTGCCACACGAGGGTTGATATCTTCCCCATCCCTGCAACAATCTTAGATTAGGTGGCATACTGCACAATTGGGAATATTACGATTTCTGACCATACTCATTAATTAAGGTTAAGGGCAATATAACAGATTTGAGACATCAGCGAATATATCCATTTATTCTGAAGGCTAGTTAGTTCATTGAGTATTTCTGTAATGAATTCAGATCTTTCTTAGCCATTAATTCAGATTCAAGCAGTAACCCATCCATTCTATGGGAAATTGCTAAGGCTTATGCCAAGGAAACAATTATTCCTGAAGATGCGGCAGGAGGGGAAGCAGGAATGTTGGTTTGAGGCACAGCTGAGGGCAGCAGAGAGGGCATACTGTGATAGACCCTCAGTGGCTAAGCTGCAGTGGATCACAACGCTTAGGTCTACAGTGAATTCCACGCTCACACAGGCAGCAAAGAAGGAACTTACTTTTGCAAAACAAAGGCAGTTTGAACATGGTGATAAGCCAGGCAAGTATTTAGCCAGGAAAACGACCGCCCCTCTCAAGCCATTACCTCAATTAGGGATGGTACTGCGACAATTACCTTCAATTTAAAAAAAAAATGTCTCCTGTTCGAGGCATTTCAGACTTGCCATAATGAGGATAGATGGATTAAGATGGAGTCATTTTTCAAGAACCTGGATCTTCCAGGAGTAACCCCTGAATAAGTGTTGTGCCTCAATGCACCATTGTCAGTGCAGGAGGGTGTGAAGCAGCTTCAGAAAGTAAAGGCATACGTTCCTGACAGATTTCCTAGTAAATCTGTTCAATAATTTTTAAATCTATTGTCAAGACTGATGTTTAGCATGTTCCGTCACTCATACAGTCACAAACCCCTCCCTCCATCCTTAAGAGAGGCTCATATATCTCTGATGCTGAAGAAAGGAAGACCCTGGAGGATTGTGCTTCTTACACGCCAATCTCATTTTTAAATGTTCGTTTCAAAATCCTGTCTGAGACCCGTGCATTAAGCCTGGAATCTTTGCTGCCTTCCGTTGCTAAAGAGGACCAAACAGGTTAAATAAAGGGCCGCAGATCTTCCAACATGTAAAGAGTTTAATCAATATGATCCAAGAGTGTCAACAACAATCTATCCAGGGATTATTGATCTCTTTAAATGAGAGCAAGCATTTGATTGAGTTGAGTGGCCGGATCTCTTCTGTACATTAGAATGGTTTGGTCTATGTAATTTTTTTTAACAGGTTGGTGAGGGTGCTTTACCGTGATCCTCTGGCTGGAGTTCTCACTAATGGTGTGTCAATCGTTAATATTAATATTTCTCCTGGCAGCCGACAGGGTTGACACCTTTCACCATTGTTGTTTACGTTTGAGATTGAGCCACTGGCGGAGGCCTTCCGTCGGTATGCCATCATATCTGTTCCAGAAGTGGGATAGAAGTAAGATTACATTGCATGCAGATGAGGGTCTTATGTTTTATTGTCAAATTCCGCAATTTCGGTAGTTCATGTGATGCAATGCAAAATTCACTTGTTACCTTTCCGGGTGATAAGATTAATTTTACAAAGTTGGAGGCCATGCCTATGGCAGGTCTTAGTGAAATACCTGATACTGAGGGCAAATCCTGGTTTCCTTTCAAATGGTCGCGGGGGTGGAATCCCTATTTCAGTACATTCATTACATCTGTCTTTGATCATTTATTTAACATTAACTGTGTCCATTTGTTTGACAAAATTAAACAAGACCTTCAAAGGTGGGAGGCATTTCCTATATCCTGGCTAGGTCGGACAGCTGTTATTAAAATGAATGTCCTTCCTCATTTCCTACACCCCAGGTGAATGCTTTCTTTGATATTTCCCAAACAGATGACGCATGTGGGTGGCACAGTGGTTAGCACTGCTGCCTCACAGCGCCAATGACCCGAGTTCACTTCCTAGCTCAGGCGACTGACTGCGTGGAGTTTGCACATTTTCCCCGTGCCTGCTTGCGTTTCCTCCTAGACTCCAAGGATGTGCAGGTCAGGTGAGTTGGCCATGCTAAATTACCCATAGTGTTGGGTGAAGGGGTAAATGTACGGGAATAGGTCTGGATGAATGGTGGATCGGTGTGGACTTGTTGAGCCAAAGGGCCTGTTTCCACACTGTACGTAATTTAATCTAACATGGTTTTTTTAGGAAAAGAATGACTGGTTTAGCTCTTTTATTTGGCACTAGAAGCGATTATTTATCGAGCTAACAAAATTGCAACTGGCCCACAGATTGTGGGGAGTTGATTTCCCCGACTAAAAGCAATCACTTAAGTTTTTTCTAATCCTATTTGAGTGCCTGGGCCGCTGAGGTCTCGGCATCAATATGGCTAGAGATTGAGCTCTCCCAGACAAAGTGAACCCTTATTAATCTGTTGTTATTAGATAAAATGACAACGTTTATGGAATATTGTCATAAACTAATGATGATCAATACTGTTAAAGAATGAAGGACAATGCGTCAGATTGAGGGCAATACAGCCATTACCATGTTTCTTATCCCATAATTGGTATACCGCATTGTCAACTGGGGATAATGGATTCCAGGTTTAAACTGTGGGCAGGCAGGGGGCTACATTGCTTGAGTGATTTAGAATTAGTAGAATCCCTACAGTGTGAGCCCTACAAGTCCACTTAGATCCTCTGAAGTGTAACACCCCCCGACCCATTTCCCTACCATGCTATATTTACCCTGATTAATTCCCCAACCTGCAGATCCTGGAATACTATGAGCGATTTAGCAATGGCCAATTCATCTAACCTGCACATCATTGTGACTGTGGGAGGAAACCTACGCAGACATAGTTGACAATATACTAACTCCACACAGTCAGTCATCCAGGGCTGGAACCAAATCCGTGACCCTGGTACAGTGAGTCAGCAGTGCAAACCACTGAGCCACCACGTGTTACTTGAGGGAGAAACAATGATATATTTGGATCAAATAACTCAGAAGTATGGACTTGCTAGTGGAGACTTCTTCTGTTTTTTTTCAGATTAGAGATTTGATTGAAAAATTACTTTTAACAGACTCTTACAGATCGGATAGAGAGAAGCGGGTATTTATTGTTAAGAATACACCCTCTGTCAGCAGCCTTTATCATTAGTTGGAGAGTGTCCCCTCAGACAAGACTGTGCAGCTTCGTGACGTCTGTGCAAGAGAGTTGGTGGTTTAGATCTCTTCGGAGACATGGGAGATATTTGTGAAAATGCTCAAAGGATTTTGATCTGTAATAGGACCCATTCCATGCAGTTGAAAATTCTTCTTCGGGTCTATCTGACACCAGATTTTCTCTCAAAATTCAAAGTGGAATTATCTTCAGCATGTCCTAAATGCAGATTGACTACAGGCACTCTTACTTATTGTGGCCCTGCTGCAGGCATCGTAGGTGTTAGGTGTGGTAGGGTGGGTCTTGGGGACTGAATTGGAGATGGACCTGGTTTCTCTTTTCCTGGGCCTGCCCAGAGTATCTTACGCAGATGCACATTGGAAAAATATATATATGTATCCTTACTTTCTGTGCTAGGAAAAATATTCTGTTGTGTTGATTGTCTGAAAACTTCCCGGGGCTGTTGGGTCTTTGTAAGCTCATCGTGGAGAATATCCGTTTGCACTTTCTGACCAGAATGGTGCACCAAAAACAGAGATTATTATAATTCATAGAGTCATTAAGGCATAGAGATGTAAAGCATGGAAACAGACCCTTCGGTCAAACCCATCCATGCCGATCACATATCCCAAACCAATCTAGTCCCACCTGCCAGCACCCAGCCCATATCCCTCCAAACCCTTCCTATTACTTTACCCATCCAAATTCCTCTTAAATGTTGCACTTGCATCAGCCTCCCCCACTACACCTGGCAGCTCATTTCATACACGCAGCACCCTCTGTGGGAAATAGTTGTCCCATAGGTCTCTTTTTTATCTTTCTCCTCTCACCCTAAACCTATGCCCTCTAGTTCTGGACTCCCCATCCCCATGGAAAAGACTTTACCTATTTACCCTATCCATGCCACTCATAATTTTGCAAACCCCTATAGTGTCACCACTCTGACTGGGACGATCCAGGGAAAACAGCCCCAGCCTGTTCAGCCTCTCCCTATAGCTCAAATCCTCCAACCCTAGCAACATCCCTGTAAGTCTTTCCGGAGCCCTTTCAAGTTTCTGATAAGAAGGAGACCAGAATTGCACGCAATATTCCAACAGTGGCCTAACCAATGTCCTGTACAGCTGCAACATGACCTCCCAACTCCTGTACTCTATACTCTGACCAAAAAAGGAAAGCATAACAAACGTTTTCTTCACTATCCTATCTACCTGCGACTCCACTTTCAAGGAGCTATGAACCTGCACTCCAAAGTCTCTTTGTTCAGCAACACTCCCTGCGACCTTACCATTTAGTGTATAAGTACTGCTGAAATTCCAAAAGTGAAGCACCTCATATTTATCTTAATTAAACTCCATCTGCCATTTCTCAGCCCATTTGACCATTTGGTCAAGATCCCATTGTAATCTGAGGTGACCCTCTTCGCTGCCCACTACACCTCCAATTTTGGTGTCATCTTCAAACTTACGAACTGTACCTCTTACGCTCGCATCTAAATCATTTATGTCAATGAAAAAAGTAGTGAATCCAGCACCGATCCTTCTGGCACTGCACTGGTCACAGGCCTCCATTCTGTAAAACAACTGTCCATCACCACCCTCTCTCTTCTACCTTTGAGCCAGTTCTGTATCCAAATGGCTAGTTCTCCCTGTATTCCATGAGATCTGACCTTGCTAATCAGTCTCCCATGGGGAACCTTATCACAACCCTTACTGAAGTCCATATAGATCACATCTACCCCTCTACCCTCATCAGTCCTCTTTGTTACTTCCTCAAAAAACACAATCAAGTTTGTGAGACATGATTTCTCACGCACAAAGACATGTTGACTATCCCTAATAAGTCCTTGCCTTTCCAAGTACATGCACATCCTGTCTCTCAGGATTCCCTCCAACAACTTGCACACCACCAACATCAGGCTCACTGGTCTATAGTTCCCTGGCTTGTCCTAACCGCCCTTCTTAAACAGTGGCACCATGTTAACCAACGTCCAGTCTTCTGGCACCACACCTGTGATTATCCATATTACAAATATCTCAGCAAGAGTCCCAGCAATCACTTCGCTAGCTTCCCACAGAGTTCTAGGGTACACCTGATCAGGTCCTGGGGACCTGTTTCAAGACATCCAACACTTTCTCCTCTGTAATATGGACAATTTGCAAGGTGTAATCATCTATTTCCCGACATTTTACGACTTCCATATCCTTTTCCACAGTAAATACTGATGCAAAATACTCATTTAGTATATCCCCCATGCTTCCTGTACTAGGAAGAATATTCGGTTGTGTTGGATGTCTGAAAACCCCCCAGGTCTGTTGGGACGTTGTAAGCTCGTAATGGAGAATATCTCTTTGGACTGTCTCACCAGTGTGGTGCACCGAAAAGCAGATTTATATAAGATATGACAACCCTTTTTGGATTACCGCGATGCAGGCTTATCTGCAACTTTAAAAAGGGCATTTATATAGCCATGACGATATTGTCTAATGAATCAAATATGAAGGATTATGAACATATGAATGTGTAATGCTCTCGAAGAATGAGAGCTATCATTGTGTTATACTGAACAGAATTATTTATTGTTTATTTTTGTTTTTCTTCTGTCCGTTTATAGACTTTAACTTGTTTTGTATCTACATGCACAAGGGTGTAATTTTGTTCAGTTATTTGAGTTGCTTTGTTATTGGTTTAATATAATAATAAAAATCTGCTTCAATAAAACTTTTTGTTCAAAAAATTAAAATGCTAACATTGATAGAATAGAGCCCCAAAGAACTCTCATTAGATAGACCACTCATGGTGGTTTACGCTGAAGACCACCACTTGGGTGATGGGGTGAGGTTGAGAGAGCATCCACTTCATGGTAATTTCTGTCAGTGTGGGGAATTGAACCTGCGCTGATGTCCTCCCTCTGCAGCACAAACCAACCATCCAGCCAATTGAGTGGGAGACTGTGTAACTGTTACACGCAGAATCAGTCACAGACAAGGGGCAAGATAAACAATCATGACAAGGTAAAATGTATATTTGATGTAACGGTCATGATAATGGCTGAGGATCAAAACGTTTTCTGCTAGAAATTGTAGTTTATATTGAGACAAGTGTTTGGAAGGTGTCTTTGGCTGAATACAATAAGGTGAGACAAGTGAAATCACGAGAATGACTAATTGTGATTGGGTATCGATAACCATAAAATAAGTGCATGTTTTTGATTGTTCTGTGGAAAGCATGCTGACTGCTGCATGAATTTATAAAGCACATAAAGTATATTGTTCGGAGATTCCGTCCCCATGCGAAATGCCTTCTGAACGCATGCTGGAAGAAACCCGGGTAAAAAACTTCCGAGAATCGTCTGCTCGGTAACAGGAAGCTGACGGTTGAATGAATGAAAGCTCCTGTGACATGGAGCTGAGAAAACCATCAGATCACCACTGAACGTAATGAATGTTGGAGCATATTTGAAGCACTGAATGGCCTCATGGTGGATTTTAATTGTGTGTGATTTGAAAAACGTACATCTCTATTCCATCCTCTTACGTGTTACACACTCAGGCACAGCCATTTTTCTGAAACTGGGAATAAGTTGGAACATTATCTGGAACATTCCATAACTGGCTTTCTCCAGAATATTCTATAGCTGTGTGGGGGGCATTAGAAATGCAAGAGAGAAAGAGAGGGAAGATGATGCATGCAGTAGTGAGAGTGGTGGAGCATGAGCCTTGTTCGTGGGTCGGTGCTATAACAGATATACAGTGAGTGTGAGGGAGCAGAGAGAATACAGTGACCCTTATCCTGACAGAGCGGGGAAGGGTATTGATGCTTGTCCTGTATTGCTGGACATTTCTTCAGATCGCAGATACTGCGCTGAGCTGGGTGGGGAGCTCAGACCATGCTCAGTGGGTCTGGTGGTGTGGCTCCCACTGGAAAGAGAATGGTCCTCCTCTGTACTAGCCCATCCAGCAGGACCTTCGTGCTGCTGTCGACAAACCGTGGTGTAATTTCCCCTTAGCTGCCATGCTCGGGGTAAACTGTGCAGGGCAGCTCCTAACTGAGAAAAGTCAACCGTGTGACAATTGGCCTTTTAGAGATGGCATCATTGCCAGGAATCACAGAATATCCAGGGGCATCCAGGCGACTGTGAGTAGCTGCAGTCATGATGGGTGGGAGAATCGGGCTGGCATTGTATGAGAGGGACACTATGGAGCGGGATGGGTAGTTAATGGGATGAATTTGGTAAGATGGCACCAGGAAACTAGCACGACCTTGTGCATACAACCCATCTGTCACACTCAATGAAATTGTCACTGAGACAGTTTTTTGTTAGATACAGCCCAGTGAGGCGAAGACTCTGCTGTTCTCACTCCCAGTTACAAAGCTGCAAAACAAATGTTCATCCAAAACTCTCCATCACCTGAACTCACAGCAATATCCCATTACTCATAATTCTTCATAATACTGACCCGTGTTGCATGACACTATCGAAAGGTCTTCATTTCAGCATTCTGACACCTGTGAACATATCCTTCCATGACATTTTTTCTCAGTTTCCGCCTCTCTGCCTCCACTCCAAAACACACTCACTTACAGTCATACTGCACGAGACTGCCAGTATGGCAGACCATTTAGCCCAGCTGGTCCATGCCAACCAAAGTGTCCATCCACACTCATCCCATTTCCCTGTCCTTTCTCTGTATCCACACTCACCCCATTTCCCTGCCCTTGCTCTGTATCCACACCCTCCCCATTTCCCTGCCCTTGCTCTGGATCCACACTCACCCCATTTCACTGCCCTTGCTCTGGATCCACACTCACCCCATTTCCCTGCCCTTGCACTGTATCCATACTCACCCCATTTCCCTGCCCTTGCTCTGTATCCACACTCACCCCATTTCGCTGCCCTTGCCCTGTATTCACACTCACCCCATTTCCCTGCCCTTGTTCTGTATCCATACTCACCCATTTCCCTACCCTTGCTCTGTATCCACACTCACCCCATTTCCCTGCCCTTGCTCTGTATCCACACTCACCCCATTTCCCTGCCCTTGCTCTGTATCCACGCTCACCCCATTTCCCTGTCCTTGCTCTGTGTCCACACTCACCCCATTTCCCTGCCATTTCTCTGTATCCACACTCACCCCATTTCCCTGCCCTTGCTCTGTATCCATACTCACCCATTTCCCTACCCTTGCTCTGTATCCACACTCACCCCATTTCCCTGCCCTTGCTCTGTATCCACGCTCACCCCATTTCCCTGTCCTTGCTCTGTATCCACGCTCACCCCATTTCCCTGTCCTTGCTCTGTGTCCACACTCACCCCATTTCACTGCCCTTGCTCTGGATCCACACTCACCCCATTTCCCTGCCCTTGCTCTGTATCCACACTCACCCCATTTCGCTGCCCTTGCCCTGTATTCACACTCACCCCATTTCCCTGCCCTTGTTCTGTATCCATACTCACCCATTTCCCTACCCTTGCTCTGTATCCACACTCACCCCATTTCCCTGCCCTTGCTCTGTATCCACACTCACCCCATTTCCCTGCCCTTGCTCTGTATCCACGCTCACCCCATTTCCCTGTCCTTGCTCTGTGTCCACACTCACCCCATTTCCCTGCCATTTCTCTGTATCCACACTCACCCCATTTCCCTGCCCTTGCTCTGTATCCAGACTCACCCCATTTCCCTGCCCTTGCTCTGTATCCAGACTCACCCCATTTCCCTGCCCTTGCTCTGTATCCAGACTCACCCCGTTTCCCTGCCCTTGCTCTGTATCCACAATCAACCCATTTCCCTGCCCTTGCTCTGTATCCACACTCACCCCATTTCCCTGCCCTTGCTCTGTATCCCTCTAATCCTTACCTATCTGTGTATTTGTCCAAATGCCTTGTCAATGTTGTTATTGTACCCACCTTTACCACTTCCACTGGCAGCTCAGTCCATACACAGACCACACTCTGTGTAAAAATATTGCCCCTCAGGTTCCTTTTTAGATTTTTTTTTTCTTTCCAACTATTAATGGATGCCCTCTCATCCTCGATTCCCCAACCTTGGGAAAAAAATTGAAGTATTCACCCCATGCACGCCTGTCATGATTTTGTAAGAGTTACACTTCTATAAGAACCCTCTCAGTTTCCTACGCTGTAAGGAAATAAGTTCTAACCTGTCCAACCTCTGCCTATAACTGAGAGCCTTTAGCCCAGGAAACATCTTTGTAAATTTCGTCGACTTCCTTTCTAGAGCACGGTGAACAAAACTGAACACAATACTCCAACTGCAGCCTTACCAACATCCTGTACAACAGGAACATAACGTCCCAACGTATATACCCAATGCCCTGATGAAGGCCAGTGTGCCAACAGCCTTCTTCACTGTCCTGTGTATCTGTGACTCAAATTTCAGATAACTGTGCACCTGATCTCCAACGTCCTTTTGTTCCACTACACTCCTTAAGACCCTGTAATTTACCATTAAACTCCTACCTGGATTTGACTTTCCAAAATGCAAGAAGTCACACTTCTTCATATTAAACGCCATTTGCTCATTCTCAGCCCACTTCCCCAGCTGACCAAGGTACTGCTGCAATTTCTGATAACATTCCTCACTGTGAATGATGCCTCCTAATTTAGAGTCATCTGCAAACTGACTAACCTTGCGTTGTGCACTCTGCTCCAAACCATTGATATGGATAACAAACAGCAATGGGCCCATGACCGACCCCTGAGGCACTCCACTAGTCACAGGCCTCCAGTCCGACAAGCATACCTCCACCATAGCCATTTTCTTCATAACGTCAAACCAATTGTGTCGCCAATTTGCCAGTTTACATTGGAGTCCATGTGATCTAACCTTCCAGAGCAGCCTATCACGTGGAACCTTATCAAAGTCCTCACTGAAATCCATATAGACTATGTCCACCACCCTGCCCTTATCAACCTTTCTGGTCACTTCCTCAAAAACTCGAACAAAATGTGTAAGGCATGATCTGCCACGCACAGAGCTATGCTGACTGCTCCAAGTCAAACTCTGTCTTTCCAAATGCATGCATATCTTTTCTCTCAGAACCTTCGAAAGCGGTTTACTGAAACCAGATGTGAAGCTTACTGATCTATATTTCCCAGAATTTTCTTTGTAGCACTTCTTGAATAAGGGCATCTTTGTTACGGCCCAGCCTTCCAGGTCCTTGGCCCCTGAAGTGTCTTCTCTCGCCTCTTGCATGCGTCTGGTCAGGACCAAGAGATTTATCTGACGTTAAGCATTCTAATATGTCCATTAGTATCAGTAGTGATATGGACTGTACCAATATATGTCAATTAACGTTCCAAAGTTCACAGGTCCTCATGTCTTTCTTCATGATAAACACAGAGGGGGAATTGAGGAACTCAACCACCTCTTGAGGTTTTATACATGCATGCCCATTTTGGAATGTAAGACGTCCTATTCTCTCTCTGATTGTTTATTTTTCTTTACTATACTGAATTTGGATTCACACTAATCTGCTCAGCCAAGGCTATCTCATACCCCCTTTTCGCCTTGCTGATTTCTTTCTTCAGTAAACTCCTGTATCCAATGTGTACCTCTCGGGATTCCCTTGGTCCCAGCTGCCTGTACCTGAGCCACGCCTTCCTTTTTTGCTGGTCAGAGACTCAATATCTCTTGTCATCCAGCCTCACTTTCCCTTCACCCTCACAGGAACATGTAGACCTTGAACTCGAACTATCTCACTTTTGAAGCCTGCCCCATTGCCCGGGATCATTTTACCTGGAAACAAACTACTCCAATCATCCCTTGCAAACCCTTGTCTAATTCCAACAAAATACGCCTTGCCCCAACTTAGAACTTGAATCCGTGGAATAATATTGTCCCAACCATAACTATTTTAAAATTAATACAGTTCTAGTCACTTTTCCCATTCTCCCCCACTTTACCTCCGTCACCTATCCTACACCTCTTTCCCAACAGTAGGTTTAGATTGTCCCTTCCCCAGTAGGACCCTCTATATATTGCTTATAGTTCAGGAAACTATGCTGAACACACTTAACAAATTACGTTCTATCTGAGTTCTTAACCATCTGGAAGTCCCAGTCTATGTTAGAAAAATTAAAATCAACTATTATGACAACCCTATTGCTCCTGCAAGTCCAGCCAGTCTCCCTGCATATTTATTCCTCTAATTCCCATTGATTATTTAGAGGCTTATAGAGCAACCGCTATAACATCACCAACCCCCTCTTACTTCTTTGCCCAGTTCACAAAACATCACTGGATATTATTTCAGTTATTTCATCATTAAATACTAGAGTGATATGCGCCTTTGTCAGAACTATTGGTATTTAAATTGTTTCCATTTCCATCTCTTCCTCGCAATGATTTTCACATTCACAGCACGCCTTGTCAAGGTACAGTGGAGATATGGAGCTGTAAATGGATGGGAGCTGCACATCCTGTCACTTCCAGCATTGGTTACATTTTCCCCCACACTGGGCAGCCTGGGGTTATATATGAATGAACCAGTGCGGACTGCACAGCTCCCCTCACTGAACATTTGGCCCATGATTATAGATCAAGTATTGTTGTGGGCTGCACAGAGTTTCACTCTGGACATTGCTGGGTTGCATACATCAGTACACTAGCCGGATCTACACAGTGCTCCATCCTGAATATGTAATGTGAGTTGGATTGCTAATGTGAGAGTACGCAACATCTGACAATACCTTTATTTTGTGTTTTCATTCTTGTGATTGGACCCTTCAAATCATGACTCATCCTGTTAGACCCATCCTCTGGATGAGTGATGGTGAGTGTTGTTACAGCATCTGAGTCTGCAAAATGACCAACAAATGGAGCAGAGGCTGCAGAGAGGACAGTCTCAGTGTAATGGAATGAGGGAATCACGATCAGATCAGACGTTGTCTTTGTGAATGGTGGGGCAGGATTGAATGGACCACCAATGCAACTTATTCATATATTTCTGTTTGTTCCAAGCAGCGTGGAGTGGGGAGTGAGTCACCTCCTGCTGTCCTTGCATAACAGTATGCTGGAGCCTCACTAATCTCCAGATTTCACTGTGCCCCAGTTTCGAGCTCTGAGTGACTCCCTCCTGTCCCTGTGTCCCAGCCTCAAGCAGTTGAATGACTGCCTCCTGTTTCTGAGTCCCAGTCTCGAGCTCTGAGTGACTCCCTCCTTTCCCTGTGCCCCAGTCTCAAGCAGTTGAATGACTGCGTCCTGTTCCTGTGTCCCAGTCTCGAGCAGTTGAGTGACTGCCTCCTGATCCAAGGTTTGCGATAGTAGATGTCGCCCTCCTGCTACTGAGTAACAGGCTCCAATAGCTCTGTGCTCACCTGCTGCTCCAGAATGTTGCATTGGAGTTGAGGGTCTTAATGGACTCTTCACATTCCTTACAAAGACTAAAAGCCTTTCTCCTGTTTCTGTAAAACATCTTCAAAATCTGAATGATGTATTTTTGTGTTTTACTCTCTGTAATTGAGCAAACAAGCTGACAGAATTCAGAAGCAGAATAGCCTCCTCCTGTTCCTGTGTTATACACTCAAGAGACAATAGCGTCTCAGAGATATACCGCACGTAAAAAAACCTTTTGGTCTGATCATCCATATCAACCAAATAGCTTAAATAAATCTAGTCCCCTTTTCCAGCACTTGGCCCATCTCCCTCTACACACTTCCCATGCATGTATTCATCCAAATGCCTTTTAGATGGTGTAACTATACCTGCCTCCACCACCTCTTTTGGCCGTTCGATCTATACACGCAGCAGTCTCTGTGTGAAAATGTTGTCCCTTATCTCCCTTTTTAAATCTTTCCTCTCTCACCTTATACCTTTGTCTTCTAATTTTGGACTCACCTAGCCTGGGTAAAAGACGTTGACTGTTTACCTTATCTATGCCCCTCATGATTTTATAAACCTCTTTAAAGTCACCCCTCAGCCTCAACACTTGAAAATAGTCCCAGCCTATTCAAACTCTCCCTGTAACTCTAACACTCCAACCTCTGCAACATTATTTTAAATCTCTTCTGTACCGTTTCAAGTTTGACAACATCTTTCCGACAGCAGGGAGACCAGAATTAAAGGCAGCATTATAAAAGTGGCCAAACCAATGTCCTGGACAGGGGCAACATGTCTTGAAAATGTTTAGAATCAAAGCACGCACCAGCAAAGGAAAGATCACGAATTGCCTTCTTCACTACACTATCTACCTGCGACGGCACTTACAAGGAACGGAGAACCTGCATCACAAGGTGACACAGTAGCTCAGTGGCTAGCATTGCTACCTCAAAGCACAGCGATCTGGGTTTATCTCCATCCTTGAATGACTGCCTGTGTGGAGTTTGCACATTCTCCCCATGTCTGCATGAGTTTCCTCAGGATGTTATGTTTTCCTCTGACAGTATAAAGATATACAGATAAGGGTAGATTGGCTATGCTAAATTGCGTAAAGTACTCAGGGATGTGTAGGCGAGGTAGATTAGCCATGGGAAATGCAGGATCAGAGGTTTAGGGTAGGGGTTTGTCCAGTGGGATACTGTTCAGAGGTTTGGTGTGGCCTCGATGGGTTGAATAGGCTGTTTCCTCACTGGAGGGATTCGATAATTTCTATGGAGTTCTCCCTGATTGCAGATTTCGACAGGACCCTACCTACATGTCTTGCCTTGATTTGTCTTGCCAAAATGCAACATCTTTCATTTAAATAAAATAAACTCCATCTGCCACTCCTCGGTTCACCTCAGCAAAGTCCCATTATAGTCTGAGAAATCATTCTCCATTGACGACTACACCACCAAATTTGGTATTACCTGCAAATTTACTGATCATACTTCATGTACTCAAATGCAAATGATTTGTATACGTGACAAAAGGCAGTGGGCCCCCTATTGATCTTTGCGGCACACTACTGGTCACAGGTCTCCATGTTTAATGAACAGATGTCCAGTGTCACGCCCTGTCTCCAATATTCAGAAAATGTTGGATCTAAATGGTGAGCTCTTCCTGGAGCCCAGGCAGTCTGACCTTGCTAACCAGTCTACCATGTAGAATATGTGGTTTTCTTACTGGATTCCATAAAGACAACATCCACTCTCCTGCCTTCATCGACCATCTTCATCACATCCTTAAAAATTCCACCGAGTCAGTGAGACGTGATCTCCAATGTACAAAGCCCTCTTCAGTCCTTGTCTTTCCAAATGCATATCGATCCTTTTCCTCGAAATCCCCTCCAACAATTTAATCACCATTAACGTCAGGCTTATCGATCTATAGTTACCTGTTTTTTTTTACCTTACTTTCTTAAATAATGACACTATGTTCGCAGTCCTTCAGTCTTTTGACACCTCACCTGTGGAAATCAATGTTACAAATATATCAGCAAAATGCTGAGCAATCGATGTCCTAGCTTCCCATAAATATCTGGGATACAACTGCTCAGGTTCCAGGGATTTGTTCACCTTTACGTGTTTTAAAATGTCCAACACCTCCTTGTAATATAGACACTTTTCAACTTATCATTACATATTTCTTCATTCTCTCGCTCTTGTAACCTCCTCCACATTAAACTCTGAGGAGAAATACATGTTTCGTATCCCTCCAACCTATGTATATGTGGTTCCATACATAGGTAGCCTTACTGACCTTTAACGTGCCCTATTCTCTCCCTAGTTAATCTTTTCCTATAAAATGATTTGTAGAATTTCCTCAATACCTCATCAACCCTATTTTCAAAGCCATCACTTGTCCACATTTTCTGGCCCGATTTCCCCGTTGACTATACACTTACTGCCCTTAAAATCGTCTGGGGATCCACTTGATTTCAGCTGTGTTTACCTGACATATGCCTCCTTCCTTACCTTGACCAGAGCATCAATATATCTAGCCATCCAGCATTCCCTGCACCCACCAGCCTTGCCCCTCTCACTAATGGGAACACGTTGGCTCTGGACTCTCTGAAACCAAGTTTTGATGGCCTTGCATTTTCCAACCATCCCTTTACCTGTGAATAGGGTATTCCAATCAGCCTTTCACAGGTCTCCATAACACTTTCCAATTGGCCTTGTTCAAAGTTCGAACTTTATGTTTACATCAGATCTTTCCTATTCCAAAACTAATTTAAAACTAATATTTATGTGTATCAGACTGGAAAGTTAAATAAACTTACTTCCCCTCTGGAACAGGCTCGAGAGGCTGAATGGGCTCCTCGTGGCCCTCTGTAATAGACTGGAAAGGCTGAATGGCCTCCTCCTGTCCCTGTGTAACAGACCCAAGACATTAAATGACACAGCAACCCGTGGATTACGAGCAGCCATTAAACTGTATCTGATGTAGGTCCATCCCTTCTCAGTTACAGAAACACAAACAACACAACGTACTCCAGATGTCCTCTCAGTAACAACCTCATACACCTGCAGTGACACGTCTTCGTTCTGAATGATTCTGTTGGCAAAATGTGCCAATATTCCAGAGTTCCACCTTTTCAAGTAGCAATATGGGCTGAATGGCCTTCTCTTATCCCTCTGTAAGAGGCCCATTGGGACAGAATTGCTTCGGCCTGTCAATGAGCAGCAGTCTCAGTGCTCTGTCTCACGGTTATGAAAGGATTTGAAAACAGGGCATTAAAACCAGGAGTAGCCTCACACTGGTCAATAAGTACCGCACTTTGTGTTGAGGTATCCAGAAACTTACCCACCCGAGTTTTTTTTTGCAACCTATCTGTTATTTTATAATTGCCTCCTTTCATAAACAGAGTGGAACATATATAGACCCCTGCAGTGCCCTGTTAATACTCTCATATATAAGTTTAAAAAAATTTAAAAGGTTTAAAGAATTTTGGTCCATCCCTCAGCAACCTTCATCCATTCCATCCAATCCCAGTAAATATTCTGTTTTATAGTGATATGAAAAGAGATGAGTGGAACTGGTTAACTGAACCTGTTTGTTTAGTCATGATTTGGAGATGCCGGTGTTGGACTAGGGTGGACAAAGTTAAAAATCACACAACACCAGGTTATAGTCCAATAGGTTTAATTGGAAGCACATTAGCTTTCGGAGCGCCGCTCCTTCATCAGGTGATAGTGGAGGACCCACTTCTAAGGCACAGAATTTATAACAAAAATTTACAGTATGATGTAACTGAAATTATATATTGAAAAATAGCTTTATTGTCTGTTGAGTCTTTCATCTGTTCGAATACAATGATAGTTTCATTTCTTTCATGTGTAAATCACAAAACCTTTTTCTTTTAAAGTTGCATTCTCAGGTTAGCTGTAACAGTGAGTGTTAGCTAGACAATATGTTGAAGGTGTTCGCCCCTGTGTTCTCTGTCTATACCATGATGTTTAGATTGATTCTAATCTGAAAAGTGAGATAATAGCATTTTACATGAATTCATGCAGTTTTTGAGCAAAGTACAATGTAACTCTGCAAGTACAAATTCACCCCACAAAATATATGTGTGCATGTGGGGCTTTGTCTGTTTGTGTGTGTGTGTGTGTGTGTGTGTGTTTTTCTTGTTTGGGGGTTGTGAGTGTGAGAGAGAGTGTATATGTGCGTGAGTGATGTAGAGATTCTTAGGTCTGTGGGGGGGTGCATGTGTGAGTGTGGGAGTGTGTGTGTGTGGCTGGGTTGGGTGGGGGGGGTTGAGTATCAGTGAGAAAGAGTGTATATGTGTGTGCATGAGTGCAGAGTGTTCTAAATCTCTGATCGGATGCCTGCCTGAGTGTGGATGTCTGTAAGAGTGTGTGTGAGTGTCTGTGTGCATGTCTGTGTACATGTGTGTCCGTATGCATGTGTGTGCGTGTGTGTGTGTGTGCGTGTGTGTGCAGTGCAATGGTGGTCACCTGTAATGTACATGAACCCAATGTCCCGGTTGAGGCCCTCCCTTTGGGTCCCGAAATTAGTTAGCAGCCTCTGCTCGGCCACTGTTCGCTGCTGCCTGTCCCAAAGTCCACCTTGAAGGATGGTCTCCAGAAGGTCCGAGGTTTAATGTCCTGGACCACTGAAGTATTCCCCAACTGGAAGGGAACACTGCTGTCTGTTGATTGTGGTGTGGTGCCCATTCATCCGTTGTCATAGCCTTATCTCAGTTTCCCAGTGTTTGTTCAGTGGCTGTGATTAATGCCAATCTCCATGGATTCTAATTATGGAGGGTTTCCATCTTTTAATGATAAATGGGCGCCGTTCAATGTGTTATCCCATAACATGAGCGGGAGCATCACCGACAGCACTGACAGGGATCGGCAGATTTAGAGAGAGGGGCGGAGAGATCCGAATCTGAGAACATTAGATTGGAATGTTCCAAAAATGTATCCGAATCTAGGAACATTAGACTGGCACGTTCCAAAAATAGACATGAGTTTATCCGATTATGTTTGGTATCTTTCTGTATTTTATTGGTGCTCATTATCACCGCGGATTTATTATGCTCTTCTCATTATTCAATATTTTTATTATCCTTTCCTGGCTATCGTTGGTGTTCCTGGTAAGTGTCACTGTCAAGATTTGCTTTTCTATAAACTGGTTATGACTGTATTACTGTTCCTTCATATAGTCTACACTTCTTGTCACTATTATTTTCCTGTTGAAACTCTCAATCCAGATATTCACTCTACAGACCACTACTAACTACATCAAGGAATGTGTTCAATTCCTGCCTCCCTCCCTGCTCTGGCAGTGTTACTCATGGGTCTCTATGTTGACCTACTCAGTTTCAGCGGAGAACTACAATTTATTGTATCATTGCCTTTGTTATTTAAATATTAACAACATGGTGGTCACTGTCTACTGTTCTGGTTACAAACTCCACTTCCATCCCATCCCTGGATGATATCTGCGGCTGAAGCAGGCAAGTCACAACTGTGGGAGATCCCTTTGACCATGAGCTGATTCCTGACACCATACCCTGACCATTTCTAACTTGAAAAACTCACTACCCCAGAATATGTCTCACTAGTGTATTCCATCTGCTGTTTGAACCTTGAGCTATGAAATACTGTGTTAAGGAAGCCAATAATCTGCTGCTGACCCTCCCAGCTTCAAACCTGTTGAAGCAAATCTGATTCGAACTCACACCAAACTCCCATCCATCTGTCATTCATGTGCACACCGATGTATATTGCTATTGTGCCTGGCGATGACTTTATTTTAACATTCTCAAACACTTTATCTCATCTGTCCATGAAACTTCTCTCGTTCTCTCTCTGTTGATTAACAAAAAGCCTGCCAGTAGTTCGTATTTCAAATAATTTCTTCCATGTGGGTTCCTTCTCAAACAACGAGTTTCACATTCAAGCACGCCAATCGCGCACACACACACGCACTGTCCCTCAGTTTCTGATGAACACATACACACAACAAACCTTCCCATTGTAGGCAGTAATCTGTTGCGAGTATAGTTAGCATATGATAGTAAAGTTTGCAACACTCTCCATGCTGTGCAGATAGTGCAGTTTACTGAGCAACACACTAACATGGTCTGCACAGCCCTCCATTCTGGGCTGTCATCTTGTCCCAGTTTATGTTGCTTGTGGTGTTCTGTGAAGCAGATTCAGAATTTGTTGTAACAAACTATTTCCGCTGATCTGACAATGCCTTTATTCAATGTTCTCATTCTTGTAATTTTGCTTTCGAAGATCTCACTGCTCCAGTTAGTTCCACTGCCAGGTCTTTTTCCCCATATTTTCACAACTTCTTTTCAATTAATTAACTGTCTGTTTCTGTCTTTAATGTGATTCTCTCTGTCCGTCTGTATCTTTCCCTGGCCTCGGGTTTTGGCTCTGTAGTATATCGATTGCTGGCATTGTGTCGCTCAGAAACAGTGAAATGGTGTGTGTCAGGCTGTTGTTCACTTCCCGGTATGTCCCATGTGATGGTCCATGGACAGGTGTGTTTCAGAAGTTACGAGACGCATCCTTGTACTTGGTCTGTGCCTATGTTTGTCCCTCTCAGATGATCTTGATGTCAGTAACACGAGGAAGTCCCTTCAATAAAGGAACAGTCATTTAAATTATGTAGCAATGCTGTCACTTTTTTTAAAGAAAAGGTTTTTTTTACCTTTTTTTGTAAGTGGTCTTAAAGGCCAAAGAAGTAACAATGGCCAGTTGGCACAGACCAGGCTTTATAGGATTTTTTTTCTTGCAGTTGTAACAGTTACTAGGTGCTTGGGTCCCAGAAGGGTTGGAAGTTTTAATAAATTATCCCTAGCTGCTGTTCTCTCTGAAACCTCAGTTGATACTGTTTCCTCCTGGACTGGAGAACTGTATGCTCATTTTTGCCAAGGGGTGTGTTAAGGTGATGTTAGTATATTAGAACAGTTCATTTGTAGCAGGGTCTGTGTCCATCATTCAGTTAAGGTTTCCAATTGCTAAGTTATTCTAAATTCCTCTTCATTTTGTATGGATTTTCATTAAAGTGTTTTGGATAATGGTGAGTGGTTTGATGAGTAGAATCACATCTGGGACATCCAATTCCCATCTATCTTGTTATTAAGGAAAAGTTGGCATCCAAGCTACCTTCTTAAAATAGTTTGAGACAGTCTGGTTGGTCTATAGCAAACTGGGGTCTCTTGTCTTGTTCTAAATCGGAAATTGGGTTTAGAATTACAATCCCTACAGCCTGCAAACAGGTTATTTGACCCAACACATCTACACCCGACCCTCCGAGGAGCAACCTACCCAGGCCCATTCCTCTACCCTATTATGACACATTTACTTCGACTAAGGCACCTAACCCACACATCCCTGAAAACTATGAACAACTAAGCATGGCCAATTCACCTGACATGCACATCTTTGGGTTGTAGGGGGAAACCGGAGCATCCCAAATAAGCTCATGCAGACACTGGAGATTACGCACCAGGAGGCTATTGGGTTCAAAGGTCGTGTATGGTAGCTCTCAGTGTCTTTTGTTCCAGATGTTGAATTCGGTTGGTTTAAACAGTGTTTTGTGTATTAAGATTCTTTCAGTCACTAAGAGTTTTCTGTGTGTGGAAGAAGTAAAGTTTTACAAAAGGTAATGAAGGCAAAGCTTTAGGAATTCACAGACAAGCTGGAGTTGGGGTTGTGTTTGTCTGTGAGAAAATGAGAGATAATTACAGCTATAGCTCGGCAATTACATTTGGAGGATCTGTCATCAGACTCTTTAGAAATTGCTCGAATTCAATTTCAAATGAGGCACCTTGAACATGAGAAAGAACTGAAACAGTTTGAATTATGATGCAAAGTAGAAATAAAAGAAAAGGACATGAAGAAGAGAAAGAGAAAAAGAGAAGAAAAGCAGAGAGTTTCAACTTCAAAAGTTAGCAATTAGAGAGGAAAGTGGACGTAGAAGGTGGCGATGAAGGTAGACTGTAGGCTGGATGAGGAGGTTAGTGAGGATGAGCAACCCTATAGTAGCCAAAGGTCTGATGGGGATCTGTTTAGATACATTCAGGCATTCTCTAAATTTGATGAGCAGGACGGGGAAGCCATTTTAATTTCATTTGAGAACGTGGCTAAACAAATGCAGTGCCCAGTGACCATGTGGAATTTGTTGATCCAAACAAAACTGCTGGTATTTGCATCCCTATTGGTGGAGGTATCTGAGGAGTATGACGAGATGTAGAAAGCCATCGGAAGTGCATGTGAGCTCGTGCCAGAAGCCAACAGACAGCGTTTCAGGAATCTAAAATAGCGTCCCTGGTTAAACGCACATTGAGTTTGAAAGAATCAAAAAAATAATAATTTTGAAAGGTGGGTAAGGGTATTAAAAACTGAGCAAACCAATGACACTCTTAGAGAGATTCTTATTTTGGAGAAGCTCAACAATTCACTTCCTGCAGCCGTGAGAACTCGTGGGGAAGAGCAGAGAGTTACAATGCCAAGGTTAGAAGCTGAAATGGCAGCTGATGATGATTCAGTTCAGAAATCAAAGTTTGGTTTCTGTGAGGGATTGAGAAGAATGTGCAAGATCTTCTTAAAACATATCCCTGTGAGAGTAAGGTTTGTTGGCATAGGCCAGGAGAAGCCGATAAAGAGGTTACAGCATTGAGAGGCACAGAAGCATGTAATTCTTTCATGCTGAAATATGAGGAGCTATGTCATTCAGAGGAGAGATGAGAAGTGCCCCATTATGTAACGTGTGATTGGAGTGTCCAGTGGAAACATCAACAGGTTTATTCCACAATGGGGAAGGAGGCCTTGAGCTTGACGTTGGCGTTACAACATTTCAGCATTTAAATTGTCAATATATACCTGAGACAATTTTTTTTATCACTGATCGTGATCCCTTAAAGTTTTTGGAGAGGTTTGAGGAGAATAATGCCAGTCTGTTTCGATTGAGCTTATTATTGCTGTCATTCAATGTGAAATATACAGTTGACAGGGTGAGAAAACTTACATTTTGACGCATTGTGGAGACTTAGATGAAGAAAGACAAAGGCACTCTGTGGCAGGAGTAAAATGAATGAAATCGAATCTAGTTGTGAACATTTGTATGCTCAGAGTCAACGTAATATATATGCATTTCAGTCTGCAAACAGAGGAAGGTTAGGAGGTCTAAAATTAATCCATTTTTGTATATTGATGGATCATTTTATTGGTGGTGGAGTTGTGAGTATACGATCACTGTAAAAAGGTGATTTTCTCTTGGGTTATTTTTTTGAAGAGAGGTTTTAAAGGCAGAGTGCGGAACTGCTGTCTGAAAGCAGTTTAAGTAACTAACTTAGAAAGCCTTTAGGTTTTATTAAAACAGTGGTAACAATGGAAGGGCAGTGGCCAGCTCTCCCAGACCTGGTTTCCGCGTTTTGTTTTTAGCTGCAGTATTCAGAAGCTGCTGGGGATCCCAGAAGGGTTGGAAGTTTCAATACATGATCCCCAGCTGCTTTTCTCTCTGAGATCTCTGTTGATGTTGTTTCCTCCTGGATTGGAAAATTGCTGTAAGTATCTGAATACATTTGAATATATCTTTGTGCCAAGCGGTGTAAACCAAGATGGTATGGTATCTATTATTTGTGTAAGTGTTCCAACATATAAGCCATCCCAAATTTTTCTTTTCTTTGATTGTATTTTAACTAAAGTATTTGAATAGATTATATTTTGCTGAATGTCGAGTGGTTTGACCAATCACAATATATCTAGAAAGAACGCTTCACATCTATATTCAAAATAAGGAAAGGTTTGGGTCTAAGCGGCCTTTTTAAAATATTTTGCGGGGATCTGGTCTGGTCCACAACACTTATAACCAAGGGGTTTCTGACTGACTCCTGTTATTAAAAATTTAGTTGAGTGGCTGGGGATGGTTTGCTGGAAGTTGTGCTGTAAGCTGCCTCAGACATTCAGGGAGACCTGAGGATTTGGTGACCAACTGTGGATGGAGCATGGGGACTGTGTTTACAGCATCTGAGCCTGCAACATGAACAGCACATGAAGCAGAGGCTGCAGAGAGGGGAAGCTCTGAAACCACGGAGTGAGTGTGTGTGGGGAAAAGGATCTGCTGTATCCACTCCAAGTATTCCAGGAACAACTTCCCAAGCTACACTTAACTCAGGAGCAGATAGTGAGGGGGCCCTGACTGAAAAAGGAGTTGGGCACAAAGCGTTGTCATCTCCTTCAACACGTCCTGCCGCA
This sequence comes from Hemiscyllium ocellatum, assembly GCF_020745735.1. NCBI lineage: Eukaryota > Metazoa > Chordata > Chondrichthyes > Orectolobiformes > Hemiscylliidae > Hemiscyllium > Hemiscyllium ocellatum. Next base: position 25,752,734 of record NC_083446.1, read on the forward strand.
TCGCACCAGGGGGAGGATGGTGCTGCCAGTGGCTGTTAGGGTCACTGTTTCATTCAGTTTCTGTAATCCATAACTTTCCAGGCAGGACTAGGTGACATATCCGTCATTTCCCAATATCTCAACATCAATGTCACCATTCGGTGATGGAGGATATATATAGTGGATGAGGTAAATACATTGTTTTTCCCACAGCAGGGAGCTGCTGGGTGTATCCAGTGGTGTAGTGGGATTCCCGATGGTGCACATGGCATCTGCAGAGTACCCATGTCAATGAGGAGAGGTAGAGGAACTGAAGGAGCTCGCTCTCTATTAACGTTACAGTGTGTCCATGCACAGTACATCATGTTGGCGAATACCCACTGTCCTGCCAGCAGTCACGGCCTCCTCATTCAGAAGCAGTCAGCCATTCCCATCGTCATCGGGTCTCCACGTAGAAATAAATGAATATATCTTGGATAAAGGCCGTCCCCTTGATGCACGTTTCAAAACACCATCCCCACCATCAATCAACCACGTCAAAGTATTCCATGTGTACGGAGAGCAATGGGGTCACTTAGAGTGTCTGGGAGCTGACGATCAGGGATGGAGCAAAACCTGCCATGTGTGAACGGGTCTGAGTGAATCCCCCAGTACACAGTATCATTAAGTCCCGTAATCCCTCTCCATTTCAGTAACATATTGCTTTGCGTTATTCCTGTAAATGAAAGGACAGGTTATATCATGTTAAATTCCACCTGCCAAACTATTATCTATTGCCTTTATCTCTCTGAATGTATTTGCAGACTCTCCACCTTCTCTTGAAAATTTAATCTCTTGCTTACCACAGCGACAGCACCAAACTCAGCATCTGTATATCTGTTCCATCCTCTTGATCATTAATATAGACTGTAAATAGTTGAGAACCAAGTACCGGTTACTCTGTGACCCTACTGGTTACGTTCTGTCTAACTGATTGAGACTGATTTATCCTGAGTGCCTGCTTCATGTATGATATTCAGTCCTTCCCCATTCCTGTGCAACACAGTCGAAGAGTTGAATAAGAACAAGGAGCATCTGTGAGGAATCCAACCCCTCGATGAGGCTGATGTTAACACGGCCTCTGTTCCAATTTCCTGCCATCTCTCCATCCTAACAACCTAGTCTCTTGTTGTAGATTGCGCCACATGAAAAAAAATCAGCTCCATATCTACACATTCAATTAGTTTTAGCATTTTACAGACCTCAATGAGATCTCCTTTCATTCTTATAAACTGGAGAGTATAGGCCTAAAGTGCTCAATTTCTCTTCATAAAACAAACACTTCAAATATGGAATCAATCTAATGAAGCTCTTCTGAACTGCCTCCAATGGAAATACCTCACTCTGCAGGACACCCAAACTGTACTCCAGTTGCAGCCTCACTAATGTCTTGCATAGCTGCACCAACACTCCCTACCTTTCTACTCTATCCTTTTATAAATAAACATTGAAATTATGCTTGCATTTCCCATTACTTGCAGTATCTGCAGGCAGGTTTTCTGTGATATGCAAGAAGACACCCAGATCCCTCTGCACCTATGCACTTTGAACTTTCTCTCCATTTAGATAATAATTTGTCTTTCTATTTTTCTGGCCAACTTGAATAACCCATAATTTATTCACTTTAATTTTCCTTGCCAAATGTTGGCCCATTCACCGAACCTATCCATATAATTTTCTTGCATCATCATTCGGAAGTAATTTCCCACCAATGCTAGTGTCATCTGAAAATGTGGCATTGTATTTTCTATCCCATCAACCGAGTGCAGTAATACCATCGATCGCAAATGTATGAGGCATGAGTCCTGAAATGAATGGCACCCCACAAATTGCATTTGCCAAAAGAAAATGACACATTTATTCCATCTGACTCCACTTTATTGGTTATCCAATCCTTCATCCAAGATAATAAGTTACTCCTAAACCCATGTTGTCTGATCTTACCACTTACTCTTTGGAGAAGTGACATATCCGATACCTTCAGGAAGACCAGATATGTTCCATCTCCAGGATTCTCACGATCCACCTCGTTTGTGATATCTTCAAATAACTCAAGCAAACAATTCAGACACGGTTTAAACTTCGTAAAACCATGTTGGTTCTGACAGATTGTGGTTTAACTTTGCAAATGTCCTGAACAATGGACTCTAAGAATTTGCCTTAAAGTACAATAGTTTATTGTTACACTTTAGCACCTAATGTGTACCATTATTATTAGTTCTTCCCTTTCAAAAACCTTTACATTTTCTTTGAATTCCTATTTAATGGGCACAAGACTTTAAGAGATGTGCTCCAATTGCTGTGTAAAAGCCATGTGTCACTGAATGGACTCATCATCAAAATCGATGAGCTGATGGCTTTCTGGTGTTCCCACGTTGTCATCTCCAAGGCCAGAATGACATCCCCCTGTTGATGCTTTAGAGGATTAGGAGATTATGGAATCTTCCCGCTCCTGTGTAACATTTTGCGGGGCGGATGGATCTTCCCATAACAGGTGGAAATACTGAATGGTCTCCTCGTGTATCCCAGAGATTGAATCGAGGGATTGATTGGTCTTCTCTTGTTCTCATACAACAGGCACATGTCTAAATTACCTCTTCCTTTCTCATGAAAGAAGTCTCAGATAGTTTTTATCCTTATCCAATTCCCTTGCAATAGGCTCGCTGGGTCTGAATGGCCTCCTGTTATCCCAGTCTAACAATCTCCAGTCACTGTGTGACCTCTTCCAGTTCCTATGTTACAGACTTGAGGAGGCTGAATGAACTGCTCCTGTTGCTGTTTAACAGGATACTGGTGCAGCATGGCCTACTGTTATATGCTCGAGGGGCTGATTGGCCTCCTTCTATAAAGGTATATCAGGTCCCAGTGGCTGAATAGCCATGTACTGTTTTGGTGGAACTGGGTCGAAAGCCTGAATATCCTCCTGTTGTTCCTGTGTAACAGGCTGGAGAACGGAACGGATTCCTCCACTATCTGTGTAATTCACTTCACTTGTTGACTCCTTCTGTCATTTATGTTAAAATAAGATCATCTTTATTTTTTGTAAACTCCAATGGCTACTGTACCAACCTGATCATCCCTTCGTTATAATCTAGCACCTTCATTGCAGGAATCAGTTGAGGGAACCATCTCTGAGCTGCTTCCATTATAACAACACCCTTCCTTCATTGAAAAGATTAAATCTGTACACACTACTCCAGATGTGATCTCACTAAGACCCTGTACAGCAGCAGCAACACTTTCCCAGCCTGCTGTAAGGTTCCCACCCAGGTTAGAGCTGTCTCAGCTCTCTGGGGGAGTACAGATAATTGTTGGAAGATCATTGTCCTTCTCTACTCCATCAGCATAACGGGAGATCTGAAGAAATTAAAGTTTACGAAGATCATAAATGATGTGGCGAGATGATCTCTGCCATTAATCTCCCCAGAGGCCACATCGCTCAGATTCCACAGAATCTAATGGGTGGAGCGCAAAAACAGCAAGGAGGAGCAAACATTGATGGGAGTTATATATCAAAGTGAAAGCTGCAATACAAATGCTAGGCATGTTATAAAACAGGAAATGAGATATGCACATTTTTGGGTACTGCAGTAATGATATATGTTTAAATTATATCTAAACTGTGTTAACCCAATTGAATGCTAATGCTGGGAAAAATGGATTTCATGACAGCGTGTGAGATCGTTTACATGAGCATTATGTCGAGAACTGAGCTCGAGATCAGGTTATTTAGGAATTGGTGTTGAGTGATCAGAACAGCTAATTGAAAATTTCGCCGGAAAGGACATTTTGGGAACAGTGACCACAATGTATTGGTTTTCTTTTATACTGTGTGAGTACACGACAGTTTTTGTTGTATTTGAAGTAACCGTTATAAATCTGAGTCATGCAAGTCATGAAGGTGTGAGGTGGAAGTGGGGACTACAGATGCTGGAGATCAGAGTCGAAGAGTGTGGTGCTGAAAAAGTACAGTCAGGCAGCATACTAAGAGCAGATAAATCGATGTTTTGGGCATAAGCCCTTCATCAGGAATGAAGCTTATGGGCCAAGGGAGCTGAGAGATAAATGAGAAGAGGGTGCGGCAGGGGGGAGGTAGCTGGGATTGCGATAGGTAGATGAAGGTGGGGTTGAAAGTCATAGGTGATAAAGGGAGACAAAACGCCTCATCTACCGCATCCATTCAACCCAATGTGGTCTCTACATTGGCGAGGCAGGAGGCCAACTTGTAGATCATTTCAGGGAACATCTCTGGGACAGCCACATTGAACAACTCCATCGCCTTGTGGCTGAGCACTTTAACTCCCCTTCCCAATCTGCCAAGGACATGAGGATCCTGGGCCTGCTCCATCGCTAAACCTGAGCCACCAGAAGCCTGGAGGAAGAAAGTCTCCTTTTCTGCCTTGGTACCATCCAACCACGGGGGATCATAGTGGATTTCCCCATTTACTCTAATCCCATCTTATTCCAATCCAACCTTCCAAGTCAGCACCGCCCTTTTGAATGTTCTGATGTATCCACCTTCCTTCCTATCAATCTGGTCCACCCTCCTTTCCGACTATCACTTTCAACCCCACCTTCACCTACCTATTAGGTGAAAGGAGGCAGCTTAGAAAAATGCCAAGTGTTGCAGTAATCCAGTGGACTCAGAGAAATGTAGGACCCAGCAAAGGATGACCAAGAAACTGAGAAGAAAATCAAAAAGCGAAAAAGCGTGCAAATGAAAGAAAAACATAAAAACTGCTAAAAAGCATCTATCAATGTATGAAAAAAAATAAAAATAAGATCAAATGTGGAACATGTGGTGTGCGTTCACGATAATTTGTTGCAGAGAAGAGAGAAATTTCAGGGAAAAGAAACAGTTTCTTTGTGTCTACCTTCATGGAAGAATGTCCAGAAATTCTTCCAGAAATACCAAGTGACCCTGGGACTTGTGCAAGTAAAATCTGAGATCATTCTTATCAGTGTTGGGGTCATCTTTGAAAAGAAAGCTGGATGAGTATTTATAGATCTGACAGACTAGATGAACTTCATACATGTATTTCAGAGGAAGCAGCAATACACACGTTGATTGCATTGCGGACTGAATATTTTAATTAGAATCTGACCATTGGGGAGGTGCCAGAGAACTGGAGAACTGCTAATACGATTCCACTTCACAGTAAGGGTGGGAGAGATAGATTAGGTAACTAAGGACTAGCAAGTATTAGATCACCGTTAAGGAAACTACTGGAGAAAATAGGGAAGGAGAAAATTGAACTCCGATCAGAGTTGCAAGGTTTGATCAGGGATAATCATCATGACTTTATCAGAAGGAAGTCACATCTAATGGGTTTGATTGAATTAGTTTGAGGAGGTCGATTGTTTTCTTGTTTTAGGAAGGCCTTTGACAAATTCCCACCTGGGACACTGAGAAATAAAGTAAAATCTCACAATATGAAGCAAAACTTTACAAGTTACACTGAAAACTGTCTTAGTAGCAGGAGGCAGAGGGTGGTGGGAGAAGGCTGTTTGTGTGACTGGAGACCAGTGTCCCCTGGTGTACCACAGGGATCAGAGGTGTATCCCTTATTGTTTGTGTAATTCACAAATATATATATATATATATATGAATGTGGAGGGGGCTAGGTGGAGAGTTGGGGAGGTATGATAAGTAAGTGTATGTTTGACATAACGATTGGCTGGGTGGTTCACAGTGAGGAGGAAGGCCTTAAGTTACAGGAGGATGCAGAAGGAATGGGCAGATGGGCAGATGAACGGCAGATTGAATGTAACCCTGATACATATGAGGTGATGCTGTTTGGGAGAAGGAAGCAGGCAGGGGAGGACTCAATGAACGGCAGCACATTGGGAACCTCAGAGTGTGCTTCTCCACAGATCTCTGAATGTGGCTGGACAGGGTAATGGACTAGTTAAGAATTGGACCTTGGGTGTAGCATTTCCTAATCAGGGTGTAGACTATAAGAGTAATGCAGGGCTTTGTTTCGACCAAAATGGAGTACAGTATGTAGTTCAGAGAGGCACATTCTAGGAAGGATGTGATTGTGCTGGAGACGGCGCAGAAGTGATTCACCAGGGCGTTCCCAGGAATGGAGCATATCAGCTATGGAGAAAGGCTGGGTAAGATCGGGTTGTTTACTTTGGAGCAGAGAAAGCTGAGGGGTCCGTGATTCAGAAGGATAAGATTATGAGGGACATGGACAGGGTGGATAGACAGCAGCTGTTCCTTTTAGTCAGTGGGTCAAAAACAAAGGAGTACACTTTTAAAGTGAAACGTTTGAGTTTCAGAGACGATTTAAACATTTTTTTCAGCTCGAGGATGTTGTGTTCTGGGATTACTTCCTGAGAGGGGAATTATCACAGGTAACCTCGCAATCATTAAAACGTACTTGGACGAGCATTTGGAAGTGTCATAACATTCCAGGCTATGGGCTTGCTGTAGGAAAGTGGGACTAATATAGATGGTGTTGTACTTCTGTTGGCACAGAGTCTATGCTCCTGTGAGTGTATGGTGTGGAAGGTCAATTATTGAGCAGTTTAAGGCGGGAATTGATGAGTTTCTGAAGAGTATATTCACACGGGTTATAAGAGTGAACTGTAATAACTTGATAAATCATGTCAATGTGAAAAATACGAGTAACATGTACAGTTTCCTTACAGTTTTAAACCAGAGAATGGAGAATGAGGAACAGGGAAATGGCAGAACTATGAAGCCACTACTTCAGTTCTGTCTTCACAGAACTTTCTAACAATACAAGGAAAACCAAGTCTGGTGTGGGAAAATGATAGAGTATATGGAACATAGAACATAGTAAGGAAATTGCTTAGGAGAAATTATTGGGGTTTGAAGTAATGGTCATAGACAACACTAACATAGATTTATGAAATGGGAATTATGTTTGAGAAACAGAATGGGAGACAAATGAAAGAGAAGCAATATATGTTAAACATTTTGATTTTTAGAAAAATTTTGGAACAGCTCAAAGCCCAGTTTGCAAAATCAAATCTGAGTGGATTGGGGCTAATGTATGGACATGTTTCTAAAATGGGACAGCTGGCAGGAAATAGTGAATAGAAATAAACAGACTCCTCAAGCAACAGCCTGACATTGTCTGTAAGGTATGATTCTGTAAGGTATAAGTCCTTCCACATCTAGTCAAGAAACGTTGGGGTCAATTACACAATTCACTGGAGGAAGAGATTCCACAAATAACCCCTTCCTCCATGATGGAAGAGCCCAGCACTTTAGTGTATATGATAAGATTGATTCATTCGTAACAATCCTCAGTCAGAAATACGAAGTGGATAATGCATTTCAGACTATGTCCCATACTCCCCATCACCTTCCCCGGAAATCTCCTGTCTCATCAGCAGGACGGATACAGCAGAAGTGGCGGCACATTGGGATACAGTTGGAATGGAATTGCTCTTGGAGTCCTCTCGCATGAAGTCTCATGGCATTAGTTTACACATGGGAAAGGAAACCTCCTGCTGATTACCATGTACCAGCCTCTTTCAACTGATGAGTCAGTACTCCTCCATGCTGAACAACACTTGGAGGAAGCACTCAGGGTTGCACGGACGCAAGATGTACTCTGGGTGGAGGATTTCAATGTCCACCTCCAAGAGTATCTCAGCGACAGCATTACTGATCGAGATGGCCTGGTACTAAAGGATATAACTGCTTGACTGGCAAGTGGTTAAGGAACCATCAAGAGGAAAATACATACTGACCACAGCCTAACTAATCTGCCAGTTGCAGAAGTATCTTTCCATGACAGTATCGGTAAGAGTGACCACCGCATAGTCATTGTGGAGACAAAGTCACACCTGCACATTGAGAATAACATTCACCATTTGGGTGGTACTATCACGGTGCTAAATAGGACAGATTTCAAACAGATCTAGCAGCTCAAGTCTGGGTGTCCATAAGGTGCTGTGGGTCATCTATAGGAGCAGAATTGTACAGCCACACACCCTCATGGCCTGGCATATCCCCCTAACAACAATTACCATCAAACCAGAGGATCAACATTGGTTGATGCGCAGGATGACAGGAGCAGCACTGGGCATACCTGAAAATGAGGTGCCAATCTGGTGATGCCACCAAACAGGACTACGTGTGCGTCAAACAGCATAAGCAGTAAGTGATAAACAGATCTAAGTGATCCCACAAGCAAAGGATCAGATCTAAGTTCTGCAGTCCTTCCACATCTAGTCGAGAAATGTTGGGGACAATTAAACAGTTTACTGGAGGAAGAGATTCCACAAATAACCGCTTCCTCCATGATGGAAGAGCCCAGCACTTCAGTGTATAAGATAAGGCTGATGCATTCGCAACAATCTTCAGTCAGAAGTGCTGAGTGGATGATCCATCTCAGCCCCCTCCAGTGGTCCTCAGCAATTCAGTTACCAGTCATCAACCAATTCGATTCAGTCCACGCGATATCCAGAAACGGGTGGAGATACTGGATACTCCAAAGGGTACATACTCTGACAACATTCTGGCAATAGTACTGAAAACTTGTGCTCCATAACTTGCCACTCTCCCAGCCAAACTGTTTCAATATAGTTACAACAATGGCTTTCTCCAATTACGTGAAAATTACCCCAAGTATCTCCTGTATATAAAAAGCAGAACAAATCTATTCCGGCCAATTACCACCCCATCAGCCAACATTCGATCATCAGTAAAGTGGTGGAAGGTGTCAGTGCTTTTAAGCAGCACTTACTCAGCAATACCCTGGTCAATGACGTCCAGTTTGGGCTCCACCAAGTCCACTCAACTCCTAACCTCATTACCGTGGTTTAACCATGGACAAAAAGCTGAATTCCAGAGGTGGTGTGAGAGCGATAGCCCTTTAAATCAAGGCTGCCTTCGACCAAATGTGGTATCAAGGGGCTTTAGCAACACTGGAATCAATGGGTATTAGAGGCAAACTCCCTGCTGGTTAGAATCATACCTGACATGTAGGAAGATGGTCATGGTTGAAAAAGGTCAGTCAACCCAGCTCCAAGTCTGTAGGAGTGCCTCGAGCAGTGGCCGAAAACATCTTCAGGGCTGCTTCATCAATGACCTTCCCTCCATTTTAAGGTCAGGAGTGGGGATCTTCGCCAATGATTGTACAAAGTTCTGCAACATTTGTGGCTCCTCAGATACTGAAACAGTCCAAGCTCAAACGCGACAAGATCTGGACAATATCCCGGCTGAGAAGTGGCAAGTAATATATAGGCCTCACAAATGCCAGATCATGGCCATCACCAATAAAATACAATCTAACCTGCCTCTTGGCATTCACTGGTGGTACTATCACTGAATCCCCCAGTATCAAAGTCCTGGTGGGTAATCATTGCTCAGAAACTCACTGGACTCGCCACATAAACACAGTAACTACAAGAGCAGGTCAGAAACTAGGAATACTGCGGCGAGTAATTCACATCCTGACTTCCAAAAGTCTGTCCATCATCAAAGTCAGAAGTGCAATAGAAGACTCCCAATTTGCCTGGATGAGTGCAGCCCCAACAACACACAAGAATCTGTATACCATCCAGGACAAAGCAACCAGTTTGACTGTCCCTTCGTCCACAATACTCCACCATCAATTCTCAGCAGCAGCTGTAGCAGCAGCAGTGCGTTACTATCTACATGCTTCAATGAAATGATTCACCAAACATCCTCAGAGACCATCTTTCCAACTCACGACCACGTCTATGTAGAAGGACAGGGCTGCAGATGTATGAGAAAACCATCATCTTCAGGTTCCCTACAAGCCATCCACCATCCTGACTTGGACATATATCACCACTCCTTCACAGTCGCTGGGTCAGAATCCTGGGATTCTCTCCCTCATGGAATTGGAGGTCAACCACAGCAGGTGGACTGCAGTGTTCAACAAGACAGCTCACCACCAACGTCTCAAGGGCAACTAGGGACAGGCAATAAATGCTGGCCCAGCCAGTGACTGCCAGATTGACGAAATACGGAAATAGAAATTAACAGAGGACGGTTGCTGAGGTATCACAGGGATCGGTGCTTGGGGCCCAGCTGTTCACAATGTCCTTTAAACATTTGGTTGCTGGAATCAGATACAATATATCCCAGCCTGCTGACAACACTAATGGATGTGGGATTGTGAGGAGGTGGTAAAAATGCACCAAGAAGACTGAGACAAGTGGAGTGAATGGGCAAATATGTGACAGATAGAGAACAATATGGACAGATGTGACAGTGTGCCCTTTGGTGGAAACGATAAATTGGAAGTCTACCATTTGAAAAGGATTGGTTGAAACATGTTGATCTACAAAGTGACTTATGCTACGTTTTATTGTTTCCTTCTGCATAAACCTCTGAGGTCCCTGCAGTGCAGTGAGTTCTGTAACCAGATGTTAATACTCGGAATGACATTGGCACGCTGACCAGTGTATATACAACCAGCAAGTGGGGAGCTATAACACGGAAAAGGATCTGCATCTCCTTGTACGCCAGTCGCTGAAAGCAATATTGCAGAAACAGAAAGCAGTGAGGAAGATAAATGTTGTGTTGACCTTCATTTCAGTGGGATTTGAGTCTAGGAGTAAGGTTGTCTTTCTGCAGCTGTACAGGGCCCCGGTGAGACATCCATTCGAACATTGTGCAGCATTATGTACAGTTTTGGTCTCCTCACCTAATAAAGACAAACCTGACATTGACGGAGAGCAGTGAAGGATGACCAGACTGATCTCTGGGATGACAGGCTTGTTGTGGGAACCGAGTTTGGGGTGACTGGGCCAGTATTCAATGTGGTTTAGGAAAATGAATGGAGATCGCAGTGAAATATACAAAACTCTGACAGGGTGAGACAGATTGGAAGCAGACATGATTATTCCCCTGTCTGAGATGTCTAAAACAAGGGGCCACAGCATTAGGTACAAGCAGGTAACTCTGCATTGAGATGAGAAAAACTGGCTGCACTCAGACATTGGTGAGCCTGGGGAATTGGCTTGCACCTGGAAATCAAGACACTGATTATAAGTAAGGATTTAGAGACAGTAAAGGGATGGTGGGAGAGCAGGAGTACGGTGTGGAAATGAAGGGCCAACCATCATTACGTTGAATTGGTTAGCAAACTCGGTGGACCAAACGTACTACTGCACCTCCTATTTTAAAGCTTCCCAAGGTTACTCACATTAACGGATATGTATATCGTGTGGGTAAGTGCATTGAGGAGATTTTTTTTCCATGAAATAGAATGGGGGAGGCTTAAACTGTTGTATGACCTACTCCTTTCCCGCTGTTTCTATGCAGTTTGTGGGAAAGCTCTGTAAATGCTGTCATATGCTCTCAAATGTTAGAAAGGAGGGCTGTGTTCCCATTCCCTTTTCTGACACTGATGCTGGGGCCGGGTGTTCTGTCCGGTTTCATCCTTTCAGACCTCGGAGCATTTTGATACAAGTGAGTGCCTTGCTTGGCCGTTTCAGAGACGATTGAAATGTTTATCACACGTCAGGGTCTTCGGAGTCAGTCTAAGGCCAGCCCATGAAATCACGGGAGATTCACTTCCGAAAAGTACTTTGGAGAAGGAAATTATGCTTACAATCGATATTGGCTTCAAGGTCACTGTTACTGACACCAGGTTTTAGATCTCGATATTTTATTAATTGTCTTTACCTTCCACCTGCTGCCAGAGCATTAGCCTGGCCTGGATTAGTAATCCAGTGACATTTCCACAACAGCACTATCTCCACATGGGGACCTGTCGAAAACCACACTGAGCAGGATATTTCTGTGCTGCTTGTCAGCTCTGTCAAAAAGAACTCCCACCAATGTGACTGTCGTGATGGAAATGAGGGGGTGATAATTGGTCAGATTGTAATTATTCCCCTCTTAGGGGACTGGACACAGCTGAGTAATTTTCAACATTGCCAGGGAGATGTTAGAGGTGGAGCTGGAATGAAACAGCTTCCCCAGGGACATGGCTTGTTGTGCAGCACAAGGCTTCAGTCCTATTGCAGGAATGGGGTCAGGGCCCATTGCCTTTGTCGTATCTACTGTGTTCGGCTGTTTCTTCATGTCACATACAGCAAATCGAATTAGTTGAAGACTGGCATCTGTGATTTTGTGGGCATCATGATGAGGATGAGGTGTATCATCAACTCAACACTTCTGGCAGAGGATGGTGCAGATAAAACATCCTTCACTTTTACACTGATGTGCAGGTCTGTTCCATTATTTAGGGTGGGAATGTTTGTGGAGCCCTCTCCTTCAGTCATTTGTTTAATCGTCCATCACCATTTATGACTGAATGTGGCAGGACTGCAGGGATTCATTCAGATCTGTTGGTCAAGTCCGGTAGCTTTAATGTGTTAGCATCAGTTTAAGGTTCATGTGATTCTGACTCTGACATGATCACCCACACTCGTCACTGAGCCATAGATGGTATTGATGGTAATGACAGAGTGAGGTATTATCCTGGCAAAAAGTTACAGGTTGTGGTTGAATGCATGTCTGCTTCTCCTGCTGCTGTGGTCTACAGCACGACATGAATACACAGTTTCGAGCTGCAATATCTGCAATGCTGATTGTTCTGTTCCCCAATTCTCACTGAGACCGATTCACCCATCAGCCCTGTACTCAGTGACGTAACCTGGTTTCTAATGTGGAAATACTTCAATTTTCAAACTCTCATTCTGCTGAGGGTCTGTCTCCCCGGGTCTTGCTTCCAATCTGACACATTCTGCAAAAGTATTTAACTGATCTTAGTTCAAATATTTGATTCACCTGAATCGTTTTCCTTGAGAAATGCTATCTTCTGTGTTTAAAGTGAATGTGTTTCCCTCTGTTTCTCTTCCTGACCATGAATAAGAGCTCTGTAGTGTCAGTGATGCCAGTCTTATGTAGTTTCAGAACCAATGAATTCTCTGCATTCCCACTCATCTTCACCACATTGTATGTTTCCTCTTTTGGTTTGATGCCGTATCACTCATGGCTGCCTTGTCCTCTCATGAGTATGTTTCATCTTCTTGGGGTTTCATTCCTGGTATTATCTTCCGTGTTATCCTCAGAAACTCCTGCTATTGCTGCTCCATGGTCTTTCCTGCTCAGCTCCCCTTCCAATTAACTCTGGCCAGCTCCTCCCGCATGTCTTTGTTGTTACATTGCTGAATTATAATCACATTACATCTTGAAGAAAGCAATACATATAAAATGAAAGAATGATTTTGAGAGATGGGCCACGAAGATTGGTGGATTTCTTAACTAGATACAAAGGGAGAACGAGAGAGAGGATATGGATATGGAGACGTGGAAAATGAGAAAACTACATTATCGAAAGAAGTAGATGTACTTCTCTCAATGTTTTGGCAATTCCTGTGTGCTATGGTCCTTTGTACAGTGCACGTACAACAGAGCAATAAGTTCAAACGCTGGGTCTGATGCCATAACTTTCCTCTCCAATAATATGACTGACACTAGTTTTGGAAAGAACCCAACAGGCCAACATATTTAATTCCTGGTAGAAAGGGGATTAACTGAAGTAAGTTTGGAAACCAGAAACAAGAATTTCTAACACACATTCTGATAAAAATGAGAGACTAGAGTTGGGAATCCCAGAAAAGGGGGAACGTTGAGAGAAAGGAATGGTATCACTTCAGATGATGATCAAATAATGTTTTAATGCTTTAAAAATATTATTCATCATGTGCATCATTTTTTGTGTTAATTGTGTCTCAGCTGTTCAATCAGAATGCGTTGTACACATATGAAGAGTGTTACTTATCTGAACACACACTGATTAAACAGTGTATATAGAATTTTTTTTCTCCATTTCAGACTGTCCTGTTTCGTGCTAGCAGGATATATGAACACCAACTGGCCACCAAAAGACATGACCCACGATCACTAGTTTCCATTCATACAGAAAAAGAAGGACACCACGTTGACTGTGACAATGCACACTTCTTAGGACAAAGCCACGCACGAAAGTTCTTAGGAACATGACATTCTAGCCAGAAGTCCATCAACAAACGCATCAATTTAGAGCCTATCTGCCTTCCCTTGAACAAAAAACTGGAAATGACATCATGCAACTTAAGAAACCAAGACCTAGAAAACATCTGAAAACAAACCAACTGGCACAGCGAGTTAAAATGCATACTTATAAATTGTTATTTTTCTCTTATTAGTGGAATTTGGGACTACTTTGTCACTCGTGTTTTAACAGATTACGAGGTGAGATTAGCTTTTCTGGGTGTGTAGTTTTAATTAACGGGGAGTTCAACATCGACATCATAACAGTTTGAGGGCTTGTCGTATGGGATTTGAACAGATTTGAACAGATTTGGGGTACAAAAGGTCCCAGCAGATTCCATCACTTGGCAGTTAGTGACCTCGATCTTCAAATAAAACAGGTGACAAAATTCATTTAATTTTGTTTCCTTGTGGTTGGTTAAATTAAAAGAAGTGGCTTTTAATATTACTAAAGAGGTTCTGAGGTTTAAAGGTGATTCCCAAATTTGCCAAGAAAGTGTAGAAAGACAAAGGAAGGGCATACTTTTAGAATTAACATGTAGATTAGAATTGGGTTTCACCAGAGACAAAAGGAAAGCTGTCATCATAATGGAGTTGGTCAAGCTCTTTGGTCTATCAGAGAAGCAGGAAACTGCAATCGAGTTCGAGAAACTTAAATTGCAAATATGACAACTGGAGTTAGAAGATAAAGAGAGAGACAGAAAGAGAGAGAAGATAGAGAAAGAGAAAGAGAGGAAAAAGGAAGAGAGGGAGAATTTGAAATTCTGAAGTTTGGAATTAAATTAGCAGGATGAAGTTGAAGTGAGAATGTAGGGATGTATACAACAATGCTAATACATTGCCATATTTCGGTGAGAAAAATGCCCAAACCGTTTTTATTTCATTTGCAAAATTGGCTCGGCAGATGGCATGTCCAGTGAACCTGTGGGTAATGCTATTTTCGGGATCAGTGGTGCTGGAAGAGCACAGCAGTTCAGGCAGCATCCAACGAGAAGCGAAATCGACGTTTCGGGCAAAAGCCCTTCATCAGGAATAAAGGCAGTGAGCTGGAAGCATGGAGAGATAAGCTAGAGGAAGGTGGGGTGGGGAGAGTGTAGCATAGAGTACAATGGGTGAGTGGGGGAGGGGATGAAGGTGATACGTCAGGGAGGAGAGGGTGGAGTGGATAGGTGGAAAAGAAGATAAGCAGGTCGGACAAGTCTGGACAAGTCATGGGGAGAGTGCTGAACTGAAAGTTTGAAACTAGGATGAGGTGGGGGAATGGGAAATGAGGAAGCTGTTGAAGTCCACATTGATGCCCTGGGGTTGAAGTGTTCTGAGGCGGAAGATGAGGCGTTCTTCCTCCAGGCGTCTGGTGGTGAGGGAGCGGCGGTGAAGGAGGCCCAGGACCTCCATATCCTCGGCAGAGTGGGAGGGAGAGTTGAAATGTTGGGCCACAGGGCGGTGTGGTTGATTGGTGCGGGTATCTCGGAAATGTTCCCTAAAGCGCTGTACTAGGAGGCGCCCAGTCTCCCCAATATAGAGGAGACCGCATTGGGAGCAACGGATACAATGAATGAAATTAGTGGATGTGCAGGTAAAACTTTGATGGATGTGGAAGGCTCCTTTAGGGCCTTGGATAGAGGTGAGGGAGGAGGTATGGGCACAGGTTTTACAGTTCCTGTCGTGGCAGGAGCAAGGTGCCAGGATGAGAGGGTGGGTTGTTGGGGGGCGTGGACCTGACCAAGTAGTCACGGAGGGAACAGTCTTTGCGAAAGGCGGAAAGGGGTGGGGAGGGAAATATATCTCTGGTGGTGGGAACTTTTTGGAGTTGGCGGAAATGTCGGCGGATGATTTGGTTTATGCGAAGGTTGGTAGGGTGTAAGGTGAGCACCAGGGGCATTCTGTCCTTGTTCCGGTTGGAGGGGTGGGGTTGGAGGGCGGAGGTGTGGTATGTGGACGACATGCGTTGGAGGGCATCTTTAACCACGTGGGAAGGGAAATAGCGGTCTCTAAAGAAGGAGGCTTTCTGATGTGTTCTATGGTGGAACTGGTCCTCCTGGGAGCAGATACGGCGGAGGCGGAGGAACTGGGAATACGGGATGGCATTTTTGCAAGAGATAGGGTGGGAAGAGGTGTAATCCAGGTAGCTGTGAGAGTCAGTGGGTTTGTTAAAATGTCAGTGTCAAGTCTGTCATCATTAATGGAGATGGAGAGGTCCAGGAAGGGGACGGAGGTGTCAGAGATGGTCCAGGTAAATTTAAGGTCAGGTTGGAATGTGTTGGTGAAGTTGATGAATTGCTCAACCTCCTTGCGGGAGCACGAGGTGGCGCCAATGCAGTCATAAATGTAGCAGAGGAAGAGGTGGGGAGTGGTGCCAGTGAAATTACGGAAGATCAACTGTCCTACGTAGCGAACAAAGAGACAGGCATAGCTGGCGCCCATATGTGTGCCCACGGCTACCACTTTTACCTGTGGGTAATGCTAGTTCAACCTAAGCTGGTGGGTGAAGCTTGAGAAGTCTGTGCAGTGCTGTCACATGAGGGAGCAAGAGATTATGCAGATGTCAAACAGGTTATTTCGAGTGCTTATGCATTGGTACTAGAAGAATATAGACAGTGGTTCAGAAATATAGAGACAGAATCAGGTCCGACTTATATTGAGTTTGAAAGAATTAAACACAGTCATTTTGATAAATGGGTGCAGGCCTTAAAAATGGATAAGACCTGTGAGGCTCGAAAGGAGATTATTCTGTTGCAGGAGTTTAAAGACTCACTTCCAGAGTTGGTAAGAATTCATGTGAATGAACAGAAAGTTCAAGAAGTGAGAAGCATGGCAGAAGTGGCAGGTGAGTACGCATTGGCGCATGAGATGAAATTTAGCTTCTGGGAGGATTTTCATCCTGTGAGTGATAAAAAATTGGAGAAGGGGGAGATCCTACACTACAAAACATCGAGAAAAGCACACTGGCAATAGGTTAGCCCAGGTGAAAAAAACAAGTCCAAGGTGTTGAAAGGAAGTGAAAAGCCTCAGGTGTTCTTACAATAACGTAGTGGAACACATAAAAATTACAGTGCCAATGGTTTAAGAAGGGACCTGTGTAAAGGTGTTTTCACTGCAGTAAGTTGGGGCACACGGTGCTGGGCATTGAAGGAAGACATTTTGTTATGAAGGAGTTTAAGCCAGTGGCATTAGTGAACCTGGAAAAGGAGACCCCAAGTGGAGCCGAGGAGCTGCAGGAGAGTGCACAGCCCAGGCAGGGGCTGGGTATGGAGGCAGTGCATGATCTGTATAAAGAATTCGCCTCCGTAGATAAACCTTACTAAGGAAAAACGGGGTGTGGGGGGAGGACAAGTAGTTATAATTTTCCAAGATACGGGACCTGCTCAGTCTCTAATAGTTGAGAAGTGAGGGGCCATAAAGGCACAACAGATCAAGCAGCATTCGAAGAGCAGGACAATCGACACATCAGGCATAAACCCATCGTCAGGAATGTGGCGGGGGGAACAGGGGGCTGAAAGATAAATCGGAGGGTTGGAGCTGGGCTGGTGGGAGGGTCAATGGGAGGGCGATAGGAAGAAATAGGTGGGAGTGATTGTGATATGTTGGCGGGGAGGGTGGAGTGGGTAAGAGGAAAAGAGCAGGGCAGTGCTAAGTTGAATGGTTGGATCTGAGTTGAGGCTGGGGGAGGGGAGATTTAGAAATTGACGAGGTCAGCGTTGATGCTGTATAGTTTGAGGGTTCCAGCTGTCCTACTACTATCCACTCCACCCTCCTCTCTGCCCTTTCACCATCAGTCATCACCTGCATCTACTGATCGTCTTCCAAGCTCCCTTCGACCCAGCTCCACCCTTACCCTCCTATGTAATTCTCAGCCGCTTTCCCTCTCCCTTAACCCCCACTTTCCTGATGAAGGACGTATGCCTGACATGTCAACTCCCCTATCTCTCGGATGCTGCCGGCTCGCTGTGCTTTTCCAGCTCCATACTTTTCAACTCTGATGTCCAGCATCTGCAGTCCTCACTTTCCCTCCGCCTCTAATAGTAAGAGATGGAAGGATTTTCACTCTTTCTGACATGTTACTCAACAGCGTCATAATTTGTGGAATGGGGACAGAAATTAAGCATTCCCTTGTGTAACATCAGGTTGGAATGCCAAATCAAGTTTGGGAAAGTAACAGTGAGATTGAGTGACAGAGTGTCAGTTCCAGGAATACAGTTTGTTCATGGGAATGATTTAGCAGGATCCAAGCTGGGAAAGGCAGCCCTTGTGGTGGAGAAGCCAAAGTAAGACCAGGGAACTGGGAAATTAAAAGAAAAATATCCAGGGATTTTTCCAGACAGTGTAGTAACAAGATGCCACTGTCATACGTTACAACAGGAAGGAAAACCAAAAGATAAAAGTCAAAGGAGTAGATGCACGGAAGACTCAGGCTAAAGCATTTCTAGTGACTGGAATACAACAAGGACGTAGTTTTTTTTTTTGCTGTACATGTCATACATGCTAAATGGTAGGTAAGTCACATGCCGTATTAAACCCAGCACCTTTGTTGTCAAACCCTGTATTCGAATACACCTTTCATGTGGGTTAGGATTAATTGTGGAGCTCCCCTTTCTGAAATAAAAGTGGAAACCAACATCTGCTGATCATAATGGACGTGCCTACCCGATTTCCAGGGATAATTCCATTTTGGGGTGTGAAGACAAAAAGGGAGGCAGAGGAGTTCGGAGCTATCTTTACTCACTATGGGCTATGCTGGGTGATTCAGTCAGACTAAGGGTCTCATTTTACCGTTCAGCTGTTTGATGACGTCATGGACAGTTTTGGCATACAGCAGTTTGAATCAAGTGCGTCCAATCCCGAATCCCAGGGAGCCTTGGAAAGTTGGCATCAGATGCCAAAGACAATATTAACAGCGTACTGTTAGAATTACCCGAATTATTGGAATAAAAGTGTCCCATTATATTGCTTGCCATTAGAGATGCCCCAAATATATCTACTCATTTTCCTTCCTTTGAGTTAATATTCGTACATGAAGTGAGAGGCCCTTTGAAATTAGTTAAATATAAATTGACAGGACCAAAGTCGGAGATCTCACACTTGGATTACGTATCTGAGGTGAGGGAGAGATTGGATGAAGTAGGTGAGTCAGCTAAACAGCACCTGAAAAGGGCACAGTGTAGAGTGAAGCAGGTGGCAGATAAAAACACTGAAACTTTGACGATTTCCCGTGGGGATGATGTATTAGTATTGCCAGCAGTGGTGGGAAATCTCGTCAAAGCCAGGTTTAGTGGCCCCTTACAAATTAAAAAATGCTGAGTCAGTTAAACTATCTGGTAAAGATACCGAATATGACAAAAATGTGAGAGGATGTCATGTGAATGAATAATGCTCCAGCCACATTTAAGACTCAGGAACAGAGTTGGGGCCAGATGAACAAATTGTGCAGTTTATTTGTATGATGTAGTGATCTATAGCAAGTGATTGAAAGTTCACATGTTACAGTTGCCAGAACATGTTGCACGATTACAAGAAGCAAACCTGGTAATAAACTTAAAGAAAACAGAATTCGCGAAGGCAGAGGACATTACATTGGACATGGAAGGTTGACCCCATGGAACACAAAGACGAAGGGCTTTGAGGAATTTCCACGACCATGCTCGAAGAAAGAGGTGTTCGATTTTTGGAACTGAGTGGATTCTATCGGAAGATTGTTGCAAACGTCAGCAGCGTATTGGCACCACTGATGGATTTATGAAAGAAGGTCACAGAATTGTGATGGACAGAACAATGCCAGGAGGCATTTGAGAATTTAAAACAGGATTAATCACCCGCACCAGATTTAGCTACACCAAATATTTTGAAACCCTTTGAAAATTGTGTATGATGTTCTGGATATAGGGGTCGGAGATGTGTTGACACAGAAAGTTGATGATGGAATTGAGTGGCCAATTGGCTACTTGTCGAAAAAACTCAATATCCACCAGAAAAAAAATACAAAATTTCAATTATAGAAAAAGAATGATTGAATTTCGTACTGGCATGACAACATTTGAATGGTTACATGACAAATTCTCGCAGATGGTTGTAGACAACAACGACAATCCTTTCGTATTTTTGAAATATTTAAAGACCAGAATATGAGAATATTTCATTGGAGTCTCATGTGACTAACTTTAAACTTAAAATACACATGCTGTGGGTCCTAAAAATGTGATAGCAGATGTGTTATCGTGGATTTAAAGGAAAAAGTGTAGATAAGATTTGACTTATTCCAGTGCTATATATGTGGGTGGAATTAATATGAATGGTATAACTGAGATTAATACTTTGTATTTCAGAATAATGCGGTTAAGAATCAGAGGAAAAAGGTTCATTTTTTTTCTAAACACGTGAAGTGTTCTGAAGCCGAAAGCATGTCTGGTCACTTTAAGACAGAATGGGTTTTGCTGAATAGAAAGTATAGCCATAGATGCCAGCGAAAGGGCAGACTGTTCCACATGTAACATTTAGCAGGGAAATGGATACCTGAGTTTTGGTTGCTGTTTTGACAACAATTCAAATACAACCAAAGAGTTCGAATAACGCTCAGTATACCCGAAACCAGCGGAATTTGATTGTTGTTGTTTGGACACCTGGAAAGCAATAAAATTATGAGAATTGTTGTATCATGGGGAGTATTTAAACCCAGCATTTTGAACACTAGAGGGTGAGACACTGCCATCCAACAGCAGAGTATCTGCTGTAGAGCAGGAGTGCTAACTGGCCAACTCAAACACGCTCTATCAAAGATACATGTTCACGTAAAACCTACTTGCAGTAAACAAAACATGACCCAGGGATGATCAGCAGCTGGAAGAGTAAACACAGCGGGGAAGATAGAGACTGTGTGGTCTTCAGATTGTAATGTTTAATATGTGGGTTGTTGGAACACCATACTTTTACAGAGTTGGAGTCAGATAGCAAGTAGTTAAGAAACAGAGGGGCTTGTATTTGTGAATAGTTGTTGTTTAGTGTTCACTATTAAAGTTAAGAAACTGACTTGCTCCTTTTTAAAAAAAAATATAGTGGAACATAGGAGATCTGTGTCGCTCATATTTTAACAGATTACGAGGTGAGGCGAGCTTTTCTGGGTGTTTGGTTTTAATTAACAGAGGGGCTCGACTCTACCTTGTAAATGTCCATTCACGCTCACCCCATTTCCCTGCAGTTGGCTCATATCCTTCTAGTCCTTTCTTATCCACATATTTATCCAAATGCTTTTGAAATGTTGTTAATGTTCCCCATCAACCACATCTGCTGGCAGCTCATCCACGTACCAGCCTCTGTGGAAAGAAGTGGCCCCTCGGTTTCTCTTTTATTCCTTCCCCTCTAACCTTAAACTCATCCCCTCTATTCTCGATTCTCTAAACCTTGGAAAAAGGTTTCACCCTATCCATATCCCTCATGATCTTATACAGCTCTATAAGGTCCCCCTCAGTCTCCTACACTCTAAACAAAATGTCCTAGTTTGTTCAACCTCTCCCTATAACTCAGACCACTGGGTCTTGACAACATCCTTGTAAACTTCTTATGCACATTTTCTAATTTAATAATATCATCCCGATAACAAGGTGACAAAACTGATCACAATACTCCAAGTGCGGCCTTACCAAAGTCCTGTGTAATTTCAACATAAATTCCCAACTTCTATACTCAATGTCCTGCCTGATGAAGGCCAGTGTGCCAAAAGACTTTCTCGCTGCCCTGTCTACATGTGACTCCACTCGCAGAGAACCGTGCACCTGAA
>NC_083446.1:25839045-26017476 GCF_020745735.1 Hemiscyllium ocellatum
GAGAGAGAGAGTGTGGGGTGTGAGAGAGAGAGGGGGGAGAGGGAGAGAGGTATAGGGGAGGGTTAGAGAGAGAGGGGAGGGTGAGAGAGAGACGGAGGGGGTGAGACACAGAGGTGGCGAGCTAGCGAGAGGGAGGTGTTCAAGAGAGAGAGGGAGTGGGAATGGGAGAAAGGAGGGCAAGTGAGATGAGAATGAGTGCGAGGAGGGAAACTGCCAGAGAGACCCAGAAGGAGAGCAAGAGACACAGAGAGATAAACAAAGGGGACGAGCAAGAGAGCGCAGGAGAGAGACAGCAAAAGAACGAGGCAGCGAGAGAGAGAGAGAGAGAGAGAGAGGGCAAGAGAGAAATAGAGTGAGAGACAGCGAAGAGTGAACATGAGAGAGAGAGAGATGGTCGAGAGAGAGAGGATTGGTAGAGAGAAAGAAGGGTGCAGGATAGAGAGAGAGAAGGCGACAGAGAAAGAGGAGCGAGAGTGAGAGTAAGAGACAGAGGCGGCGAAAGAGAGAGAGAGGCCGCGAGAGAGAGAGAGAGAGAGAGGATTGGTAGAGAGAGAGAGAAGGGTGCAGGATAGAGAGAGAGAGAGGGCTACAGAGAAAGAGGGGGGAGAGTGACAGTGAGAGACAGAGTCCGCGCGAGAGAGAGAGAGAGAGGGTGCGAGAGAGAGAGGATTGGTAGAGAGAGAGAGAAAGAAGGGTGCAGGATAGAGAGAGAGAAGGCGACAGAGAAAGAGGAGCGAGAGTGAGAGTAAGAGACAGAGGCGGCGAAAGAGAGAGAGAGGGTGCGAGAGAGAAGGAATAGCGAGATGGAGAGATGGGACGAGCGAGAGTTTGAGCAATGAGAGACGGGCAAAAGACAGTGAGAAACGAGGCGAGAGACAGTGGGAAGGCCCAGCGAGGCAGAGACAGAGGGGTGAGAGAGGAAGAGAGGATGCGAGAGCAATGAGGCAACAGCGAATGATGGAGAGAGGTGGCGAGTGAGAGAGAGGTGCCAAAGAAAGAGAGGGGCAAG
The DNA here is from genome assembly GCF_020745735.1 of Hemiscyllium ocellatum. NCBI lineage: Eukaryota > Metazoa > Chordata > Chondrichthyes > Orectolobiformes > Hemiscylliidae > Hemiscyllium > Hemiscyllium ocellatum. The sequence goes on from NC_083446.1 coordinate 25,840,055, forward strand.
AGAGAGAGAGGGACGGGAGAGAGATGGATAGAGTGGGGACAGAAAGAGAGGAGCGAAATGGAGACACAGAGAGAGGGAGACACAGAGAGAGAGAGACAGAGAGACAAAGAGAGAGAGAGAGAGAGAGAGAGACCTGATAGAGAGAGAGAGATTGACCGAGAGTGAGTGAGAGCGAGAGAGAACGAGTGAGAGAGAACAAGAGAAAGAGGGAGAGAGTTGCAAGAAAGAGGGAATGCGTGGGCAAATACGAGAGAGTGAGAGAGTGAGGGAAAGAGAGAGGGAGAGAGGGTGTGGAAAGAGGGTGAAGGAGAGCGTGATCGAGAAAGAGCAAGGGAGGGGTTAGAGAGGGGCAACAGAGAGCGCGAGAGAGAGTGTGAGGAGCGAGATGGAGAGGTGATAGAGAGAAGGATAGAGTGAGAGTGAGAGAGGTAAGCGATGGTGCCGGGGAAACAAAGAGAGAGATAAGTATAGAGAGAGGGGCAAAAGTGGGTGTAAGCGAGAGAGAGAGACGCGCGCAAAAGAGAGAGAACCAAGAAAGGGCGACAGTGATGGGAGAGAGAGAGAGGAGAGAAAGCTGGTGTGTGAGACAGAGGGGGAGAAATGAGAGTGAGAGAGAGAGATGGAGTGAGAGAGAGAGATGTGGAGTGCGAGAGGGTGAGAGAAAGAGGGGGCGAGTGAGAGACAGAGGGATTAGAGAAAGAGGGTGAGAGAAAGCTGCAAGAAAGAGCGAGAGAGAGAGAGAGAGAGGGCAGACACGAGAGAGAGCGAGAGAGACAAAGGAAAGAGCGAGATTGGCAGAGTGGGAGCATGGAAGCGTGGGAGCGTGGGAACGAGGGAGTGTCGGTGGGAGGGGAGGAGAGAGGGGGGAGAGATTTGGGGAAAGACAGAAGGAGAGTGCTGGCTGTGTCATTTCACCGTCTGTGAAACACATTAAGACCGGCAAAGTCCCTCATCCTGATAATTTCCTGGCCAGGACTCCAGTCACTAAGTTGCTGCCAGGTTCTGATAAATAACCAAAAACACAAAAGGAGTTGCACTTGCAGAGAATAAGGGAGCCACGGTTACATCAACATCAGAACACGAGGAGGCTATTTAACTTCGTGAGCCTACTCCACCATTCACCCAAATCATGGCCATCTTCATCATCATGACAAATCCCTGTCTTTGTCACATAATCCTTCAGCATTTTCATTCAAAATCTAACAACCTCAAATTTAAAATTTGCAAATGATTTCCAATCAATCGCTGTTTGTGGAACTTTATCAAACTATCCATTTCTGTGTACAAATGTGTTCCCCGTTATCACACCTCAATGTTCTGACTCGAACACTTTATCTGTTTAATCTTTCTTCTTAAGTTAAGCCTTGGAATCAAAATATCACTTCAGTAAATCTACACTGCACTTCCCCTCAGAGGGATACTCTCCTTCAGCCATGGTGCCCAGCCCTGACAGCTTGGTCTAACTAGGTTCGGATTTGCTGAAGCATGACTTCTAATCCTTTGGTATCTCGTCTTCTGTCGAGATCAATGTCAACATTCCACCGGCCCCTTGGTCACTTTTCTGAACCTGTTTGAGGCATTTTCGTGAACTATACAGCTGGATCAATCCCACGTAGTTTCTTTGGAGTCCACTCTCTCTATTTTCACAATCACAAAATATCCGATTTTGATTCATCTGTCGTTTTTTTTTAATTTACTGAATCTATCAAGATTGCTTTCTAATGCTATGCTTCCATCTCCCTACACTTGGAATCGCTGTCATCTGCAGAGTGGCCCCAAATGTTGAATGTGGCTTTCCTTTCATTATGAATAGTGAATAATAAGATCTCCAACATCGATCTGTGCAGGATATCACTAAACATATCCTTCGAATTAGAATACCTCTAATTATCTGCACAAATTTCTCTTGTTCAAGTCAAATTCCTCTGCAAAAATATCTTTTGCATCTTATTACCTTCAATGAACAGTAGAAATTTGTAAATTCAGGGACATTCTTCACAGTCAAGTTTGCCTTGTGTTTATCTGATTGGGGGAGCAAGGAATCCCAATAAATATTAATCGTTGTCTTCACTATATGGGAACTCGATCACAAAGATTAACAATATCAAGTATTTATTCTCCTTCATGATTTATAAACTCTGGGCACATTGTGACCGAGTGGTACTCGCTTTTTTTTTCAGAAACACAGGCCCTGCCCAACTGTTGGCTCACACTCGTTACACCATATGGTCCTCATCCTCTCCATCTGAATCTCATGGCAAGATACCTCGAACATGGAGAGGAGAAACTATTCCAAGCACTGAGATCCCACTAATTGGTAACACCACTCACCCTAATCCATAAGAGAAGCCGACTGGTTCCGCACTATGTCCTCATCTGAACCATCCTGCTGGCTGCGTTTCTTCCCCATATGAAAGTGGTGTTGGCACTCTGGTGGCAGAAGGGAATGGAAGGATTTCTCTTCAATCTCATCTTTAGTCATTGGCTCGACAACCTTATGGGAGTACTCAGTGGCAACAGAAGATGCATAGTTTCAGGACACAAAAAACAGGTTCTCAGTATCTGTGACTTACACAGGCTTCCTTCTCAACCTAATCCCATCAACATAGTTTTCTTTGATTTCTTGTATTCCAAGCTCCTCCTTGAGTTCATCTGTTATTTGCTTCAATTATTCCTGATGAAGTAAGTTCTACATTCAAACCCCTTTTTGGTAAAGACTTTGTCGCCCTCTGCAAATTCCCCGTGAGATTTAATAGTGATTACAATTATATCCCCAGATCCAGTGGATTCTGTCGTTCGCAAGCAGAAACATCTTTTCCATGTCTACCCGATCAAACGTAACTGGACCATGTCACTCTTTTTCAATGAGACAAGACTGTCCAATCTTACTTGATGAATTCAAATTCAGTTTGAATATAATTCCAGTAACTATTCTTTATCTTCCCTACTGCCTCTACATTCATATTACAATATGAAGATCGGAACTGTTTGCAGTGCTCCAAGGGTGATCTGTCCATGGTTCTACACATATCGAACACATTTCCATTCTGTCGTCCCAGAAATAAACCCATGATCTACTTTTCTATTTAACCTCACAAACTGGTGCCATTTGCTGCCAGTGACTCGTTGCTATCTCCAGATCCCTCTGCCCTATTTAAGGACATATTTCCAAAGAGGAAGGGGTCTCTTTATTCTTTTGACCACAGTGTACTACCTCACACATGGGTGGAGGTTAATCTTCCACAGCTTTGACTGCAATATTCCCTTAACCAAATCTTCCCAACAGTAAGTCTTCCTCAAAACAAAATGCCAACATATTAATGTATTAATCTATTCAACTATTTCTTATTTGAAAAGCACTGATTGTCGAGCTCAGTTTTGAACAAACATCCTTTGCCACAGTTATCAAAATGCCACAAGCTGAACGACAACCACTATTTACATTCATATTCATTGCAGCCTAAGAATGAAAGATGATATCCTTGAGGATCTATAAAATGGTCAGGGGTTGACCGAGTAGAGGCAGAGAAGATGATTCAATCTACAATGAGTCGTCCTAAGTTTACAATGAAGGGAAAGTTGGAGGAATTACTTCTCTCAGAGGATGGTGAACCTGGGGAATTCACTATCTCAGAACGCTGTGGATTCTGGGACATGAAGTAAATTTAAATAAGAGACACACAGACTTTTAATCAGTAATGGGTTGAAGAGTTAAGGAGGGCTGGCAGGAAAGGGATGTTCAGGCCAAGATGAGATTCACAATCAAGCTGCCTAAATTTTAAACATGAACACTTCTTAATAGTTCACTCCATCCTAACGAAATATTAAATGCCAACAAATCACATGATACATAGTTATTCAGAGAACAAAACAAGTTTGTTCATTGAAGAACCCAGAGGAAAAGGTGATGAAACAATGTGAGTTTGATATACCTCAATCATCATTTCAAGTGCATTCTCTGCATGAATTCTCCTTTTCCTCCTCGAAGTATTCAACTTCTTGAATAATTGAGAGAATGAAGTCACAGTTGTACAATACATAAATCAGACCCTTCAGTCCAACTTGCCCATGCTGACCAGATATCCGAAATTAATCTAGTCCCATTTGCCAGCATTTGTTCCATATCCATCTGAGACCATAAGACCATAAGACATAGGAGTGGAAGTAAGGCCATTCGGCCCATCGAGTCCACTCCGCCATTCAATCTTGGCTGATGGGCATTTCAACTCCACTTATCAGCGTTCTCCCTGTAGCCCTTAATTCATCGAGGCAACAAGAATCTATCAATCTTAAACCCTTTCTACTGATTATCAGTTTATTTTACTTTATCAGCACTTGAAATACTGACTTTTTTTCTCCTAATATTGATGAAAGAAAACATAACTTCATTCATCCAAATTAATTTTGTAAGCTTTCACAAAGAAACAAGTGAGAACAACATATAGCTGAGTGCAAACCAAAATACTGCAGCTGCACGATATCTGGGAACATTCTAAAGGTCAGGCACTCATACTTTGGTGTAACTTGCAGTCTGGCCAAATTACAGCAAAATGCTGTTCAATTTTATCTGCAAACTATTGAATAAAATCCTTCTTGCACAATAATGAGGCAGCATTTTGGGATGCCATTTTTAAAATATATTATTATCAAAGTTACTCACAATTAAGAGTGATCACGTGGTACTGTCTGCATAACACAGTACGAAAATGAATTAACAGTAAAAAACATAATAACCCAAACTCAGAGTCACAAATTCATTGATGTTGCATGGGTCCAGCATTTACAAGTAATCAATTTTTAAAATAACTACAGATACATTTACTAACTATATTGGAGTACACTCAAGATCCTGACTGAACAGTGACGGGATTGGACAGAGTCCACATGGATTTAAGAAAGGGGAATCATAATTAGCAAATCAACTGAAAGAATCTACAGAGTCGATATTAAAGTAAGAAATAGCAGGACATTTAGAAAAGCTTATCATTAAACATGGTAGTCTGGGTTTTGTGAAAGAGAAACTATATTTGACAAATTTGCGACAGTTCATTGAGGAGATAATTAGCAGGGCTGATAAAGGGCAATCCAATGATGTTCTGTATTTGGAATTTAAAAATGCAAATGATAAGGTGCTACATAAAAGGAAATTGCAGATTTGAGGAGCTCATTGTATCGGGGTCATGTATTTGCATGGATTGAGGATTGGTTAACCACATTGGCTGTTGCTGAGTCCTCACTTGCAGTGCTGTATACAATGTTAGCCCCCATATTTAATAAAGGATAAACCAACATCGGAGACCATTCAAAAAAAGATTCACTTAGCTACTTCGAGGACGAAAGGGTTGACCTATCAAGAATAGATAAGCAGGGGTGAACTTATGGAAACAAGATTCTGAGGAGCTTGACAGGGTGGATGTTGACTAGATCTTCTAGCACCAGTGAAGTCTCAAACAAGGGGACATTCATTTTAGAAAAAGTAAAGAATTTTTTCTCTCAGTGAATGGCTAGAATTTTCTCACCCAAACTTTAGTGGAAGTTAAATGTGGGAGGGGAATGGTTGGGTTGCTCTTCGGAGGGTTGTTCTGGCTTGTTGGGCTGAAGGGCCTGTTTCCACACAGTAGGGAATCTCTGATTCTATCTCAAATTATTTTAAAAGAGGGCAATAGATTTTTGAAATATTGAGCAGTTGAGGGCTATGCGGATCAAGCATAAAAGAGGTGTTGAGGTCTGGGTTGGCCCAGCCATGATCTTACAGAATGGGGGAACAACCTGAAAGGGATGAATTGCCTACGCCTGCTCCGATTCCTTGAGGCTCCATTTCATGTTTTTTTTTGTCTCCAAAGAAGAGCGTAATACAATGTGCTGAAGATTTTAGATGTTGTGAAACTGGGGTGTTTATGTACTGATTCAGATAGCATTGATTCATCAGTCACAGCTATACAGTCATGAGTAGGAAGGCAATGCCCTCCACAAATAAAGGAAGTCTACTGCAGAGCTCACGCAAAGAGAATTCTTACCCTCAGTAAACTCTCAACCCACCCTACCTCTTGCAAAAATGCCATCCCGTTTTCCAATTCCTCCACCTCCGACGTATCTGCTCCCAGGAGGACCAGTTCCACCAGAGAACACACCAGATGGCCTCCTTCTTTAGAGACCGAAATTTCCCTTCCCACGTGGTTAAAAATGCCCTCTAATGCATCGCGTCCACATTCCGCACCTCCGCCCTCCACACCCCACCCCTCCAACCGTAACAAGGACAGAACGCCCCTGGGACTCACCTTCCACCCTATAAACCTTCGCATAAACCAAATTATCCACCAACATTTCTGCCACCTCCAAAGAGACCCCACCCCCATGGATATATTTCCCTCCACACCCCTTCCGGCCTTCCGCAAAGACCGTTCCCTCCGTGACTACCTGGTGAGGTCCGCGCCCCTGAACACCCACCCTCCCATCCTGGCACTTTCCCCTGCCACCGCAGGAACTGTAAAACCTGTGCTCATACCTCCTCCCTCACCTCTATCCAAGGCCCGAAAGGAGCCTTGCACATCCACCAAAATTTTACCTGCACATCCACTAATTTCATTTATTGTGTCCGTTGCTCCCGATGTGGTCTCCTCTACATTGGGGAGACTGGGGGGCGCCTCCTAGCAGAGCACTTCAGGGAACATCTCCGGGGCATCCCCACCAATCCACCACACTGCCCCGTGGCCCAACATTTCAACTACCCCCTCCCACTCTGCTGAGGACATGGAGGTCCTGGGCCTCCTTCACCGCCACTCCCTCACCATCAGATGCCTGGAGGAAGAACACCTCATCTTCCGCCTCAGAACACGTCAACCCCAGGGCATCAATGTGGACTTCAACAGTTTCCTCATTTCCCCTTCCCCCACCGCACTCTAGTTCAAACTTCCAGCTCAGCACTGTCTCCATGACTTGTCCGGACTTGTCCTACCTGCCTGTCTTCTTTTCCACCTATCCACTCCACCCTCTCCTCCCTGACCTGTCACCTTCATCCTCTCCCCCATTCACCCATTGGACTTTATGTTACTTTCTCCCCACCCTCCTCTCGCTTATCTCTCCACGCTTTAGGCTCACTGCCTTTATTCCTGATGAAGGGCTTTTGCCTGAAACATCGATTTCGCTGCACTTTGGATTCTGCATGAACTGCTGTGCTCTTCCAGCACCACTGATCCAGAATCTGGTTACCAGCATCTGCAATCATTGTTGTTACCTCTCCCATCACATGACCCAACATCTCAGCACAAGCAGTACACACTGCGCATGCTCCAGTCAACAGTGACCTCGGGTGATTGATGTCAGCACCGGACCAATGAAAGGACCGTGGGCGGAGCTGGAGGACCTAGCGGGTGGTTGGTCCTCCAACCAATCACAGTGAATGAAGAGCGGAGCTAATGTGAACCATGTGATCACCCTCGCGCCTGACACAGAGTCGATGTAATGAATGCTCGGGAAGTTATGGAGAGAAAGGATACGGTAAGGAAAGAAATAAACAGGGAAACGGGAGAAAAACTGTGTTGCTATGAGCGGAGAGGTTTTACAAACAAATTGTGCACTTCGGAAAATACAAATTCGAACGTTCCAGTCCCGTCTTTGCAGTAAATGGAGAATTGCCTCATGGCTGCAGGCCTGAGTGAGCGCCGCCATCCTTATTCGGGACAACGATTCACTGGACACGTGCACGGCCGCCATCTTTGTAGGGGGCAAGGTGCAGCCAGGCGCATGTGCAGCCTTTCTCTAGACTAGAGTCATTGTGATGAGAGCAGCCAATACTGCTCTGTTTCACCTCTGGGCTCCCTCAGGACCACTTTGTCAATGTCTAGCTTCCTCAATCTCGAACCATGGGTGTATTTCTGGTCTGTTTAGTACTGTATTATTGCTTTTATAGACCTTTTGTAAATGAGTTTTTCACTGTGGCCCAGCCCCTGACCATGTGCTGCTCTATCATGAGATTACATTTTTTCTTGAATATTTTTGACAGTCAAGAATTATTTTTTCCAATAAACATGTGTATTTTCCTTCCATTTCTGACTATCAAATTCTGAACCACTTTCATTCCCTGTAATCCATTTTGCACTCCCTGAAACATCAACTGTGTTTCTCCTTCCACAGATACCAGTGATTAATGCCAAAGCCCTGTTGCCTGTGGAGAGGGTGATGCTTGACTTTCTTGTACAGCTGCAGTTTGTGTGGTGAAGGTGCTCCCACAATGTGGTTGGGTCAGATACATTACAGATTATTCATTACAGCAACAGTGATTATTTGAAGATAATGTTCAATTCAAGAACAGTTTGTAGTTTTATTATCATGCTTTCACAAAAATATTATTGAGGACTTTAGATATGAGGCATGGATGGTGATATTTGGTCAGCTGACCAAAACCATTGCCAAAAAGTAGGTTTTGAGGGATGTCTTAAAAGTGGAAAGCAGGCCTGTGAGGTTTTGTCTGCAAATTCCAGACCATGTTGCTTTAGCAACTGTAGAATCAGCCACACAGTTGAAGTAATGAATTAACAAATCGTTGGGAGTCTCGAAGAAAATGGGTTGTCGAAGTCTCAAAGGATGTGTGGTGAAGGGACCTAGGGATGATCACAGCCAGGAATTATATGAAGAGAGAGTTTTCTAAATTGTTGTTGCTTATGAATAGGATCCTTTTGATGGATCAGCATGTTTGGGGAGAAGTGAGCACATGGGCGACAGTTTTCAATATTTCTTTAGATTACAGGGAGGTTGAATTTGGGAGGCTGGCTAGGAGTGTGTTTGGATAATTAAGTCTGGAGATAACACACGATGGATGAGAGTTTCAGTAGATGAGATGAGGGTAGAATCAGCTAAAAATAGTGGTGTTGGAGTGTGACTGGGCTATCACTCTCTCCTCACCTCTGGGATTCAGCAGGTTGTCAGGTTGTGAATCAGGGCAGTAACACAATCTGGAGCCTAAAATGAGTGTCACTCAGCTGGCTGTTGCTGAGCAGCTGCTGCTTGGTCGTCCTGCTAATGACTACTTCCATCACGTTACTGCTGATCGAGTCGGACTGATGGAGGGAAATTGCCTGTGTTGGATTTGCCCCGTGTTTTTATTTGAACATCCCTGGGCAATGTTCCACATTGTCGGTAGATGCCAATGCTGGAGCGGGACGTGTCTTGGTGGGTGGCAAGTTCTGGAGCACAAGCTATCAGTGTTCTTGCCAGAATGTTAGCAGGACCCATAGCCTTTACACTACTTAACCATTTTGTTGATATTATTCAAACTAAATTGTACTGCCTTAAAGCTCATATCTGTGATGTTAGGAACCACTGGAGAAGGCTGAGATGGATCATCCCACTTTGCGTCTGGCTGAAAATTGCTGCAGATGCTGTCATCTTATCTTTTGCATGGATGTGTGAAACCCCTCCATCAGTAAGGGTGGGGATAGCTGTAGTGCTTCCTGCAACAAGTTGTTTTATTGTCCATCACCGTTCACAAGTGGGTGTAGCAGAACTGCAGAGCTCTGACTGACCCATTGGATGTAGGATCACTTAGCTCTGTTGCTTACTGCTGACGCTGTTTGATATCCAGAAAATCCTGTTTGGTAGCTTCACCAGGTTGGCCCGTCATTTTTAGGTATGCCTATTCTGCTCATGGCATGCCCTCCTTTCCTGTCCATTGTGATGGGTGAGTGCGGGATGTACAAACCTATGAGATTACAGATTGTGCTGGAGTACAGTTCTGCTGCTGTTGTTATCCCACAGTGCCTCAGAGAGATCCAGTTTGAGTTCCTACATCTGTCCCATTTAACACGGTGATAGTAGCACTCAACACAATGGAGGTTTTTCTCAACTTTATGGCGAGGCTTTGTCTCCAAAAGCACTGTGTGATGGTCGCTCTTACCGATACTGTCATGGACAGATGCATTTGCAGTTGGTAGATTCATAACGCTAAGATGTAGTATCTTTTTCCCTCTTGCTGGTTCCCTCACCACCTGCTGCAAACCCCATTTGAACAATTCTGTCCTTGAGGACTGAGACAGCTCAGTCTGAGCTACTCTATCAGCTACTGAGTTAGACTCACCTTCCCAGAAGTCCTTCGTTCCTACCTCGCACCTCTAATATTCCATGTCTTTTTTTCACTGGAGAAGGATGTGGAAGCTAGAGAGTTTGAAGAAATGAATAGTGAGAACTTGAAAAGTGTCTGTTACAGAGGAGGAGTTTCAGGATGTCTTAAATTGCATCAAGGTGGATAAAGCCTTGGGACCTGATCAGGTGTATTCCAGAAATTTGTGGGAAGCTCGGGAAGTGATTGCTGGGCCCCTCCCTGACATATTGGTATTATCGTTCGTGACAGGTGAGGTACTGGAAGACGGGTGCCATTCTTTCTTTTTAAATGAAGGTGGTAACAAAAGGACAAGGAACACGAGTACAGTGAGCCTGAAGTCAGTGGCAGGCAAGTTGTTGGAAGGGATTCTGAGGGACAGGATTTACATGTATTTGGAAAGACAAGGAATGATTCGAGAGTCAGCATGGCTTTGTGCGTGGGAAGTTGTCGCTCTAACCTGATTGTGATTTTTTTTTGAAGAAGTGATTGGAAGATTGATGAAGATAGACTGTGGACATTGTCTATATGGGCATTGAACAAGGTTCCACAAAGCAGACTGGTTAGCAAGGTTAGATAACATGGAATGCAGGGAGAACTATCTATTTGGATACAAAACAGGCTTGAAGGTAGGGGACAGTGGGTGGTGATGAAGGGTTGCTTTGTGGACTGCAAGTCTCTGAAAAGCAGTGTGCTGCAGGAATGGATATTGGGTCCTTACATAAATGACTTTGATATGAATATATGAGGTAGGTTTACAGAAAATACAAAATTGTATGTGGAGTGGACAGTGAAGAAGGTTAGTTTAGAATACAGCAGGATCTTGATCAGATGGGCCATTCAAGTGAGGAATGGCAGATGGAGTTCAATTTAGACAAATGTGAGCTGCTGCATTTTGGTAAGGCAAATCAGGACAGGACTTTATGCATTTAGTGGAAAGTTCCTGGGGAGTGTTGCTGAAAAAATAGGTACATTGTTCCTTGAATGTAGAGTCACAGGTCGGCAGGTGGTGAAGGTGGTGTTTGGTATGCTTATATTTATTGGTCAATGCATTGAATACAGAAGCTGGGACGTGATATTGTGGCTGGATAGGACACTTGACAATGAGAACCTTTTTCCACGTATGGAGTCAGCTATTACGAGGGGGCATAGCTTTAAATTAAGGGGAGTTAGGTATAGGATTGTTAGGGGTAGATTCTTCACTCGGCGAGTCGTGAGTTCATGGAATGCCCTGCCAGTAGCAGTGGTGGACTCTCTCTTTTTATGGGCATTTAAACGGGCATTGGATAGGCAAATGGAGGATAGTGGGCTCATGTAGGTTATGTGGGCTTGGGTCGGCGCAACATCGAGGGCCAAAGGGCCTATATTGCGCTGTATTTTTCTATGTTCTATGATAAAGCCATTTCAGGAATTCCGTTTTCAGTTCGAATTTTCCTATTCTGAGAAGGATGTTGTGAAACTTGAAATGGTTCAGACAAGATTTACAAAGATTTGCTACAGTTGGAGGATTTGGGCTACACGGAGACGCTAAATAGGCCGGGGTTAATATCCCTTGAGAATTAAAGATTGAGAGGTGACGTTTGGGAGATTTATAAAATCACGAGGGGCGTGGATATGGTGAACAGCTGGGGTCTTTTTTTTCCCAGGTTAGGTGAGTCCAAAACAAGACCACGTGGGTTTAAGTTGAGAGGGCAAAGATTTAAACGGGATCAAGGGGCAACGTTTTCAAGCTTAGTGAGGTGTGTGAATGGAATGAGCTGCCAGATGAAGTAGTGGAGACAATTACAACATTTAAAAGGCATCTGATTGTGTAAGTGATTAGGAAGGGTTTTGAGGAATTCAGACCAATAGCTGGCAAGTGGGACTCCGTTAGTTTAGGATTCCTCGTTGGCATGGGCGAATTGGTCCATTGTTTCTGAGCTGTACATCTCAGCACAGATAATTCTTGGATCTTAGCTGGTTAAGCAGTGATTTCGACAAGGAGGAGATTTGTTTCCAATATATTTATTTTGAAGAGAGGGGAATTGTTAAAAATGTCACAATAATAGTAACTACTTTAAGTTAAATGGAAAATAATGTGAATATGTGACCTATATTTTACTGAGTACATTCTGAGCATCTGGAACAGTCTGAACAGCAGGTGGACACAGATTCAGCAGGTGTTCTCAAACAGATTTGCAATTTTACTTTTTACGGAAAGATTGGGAGGCTGTGGGTAAATGTGAGGGGAGTTGGGATGGATTTGCAGCATCTCCAGAGGAAGAGCGTACAGCCTCAATGGGCTGAATAGCCCCCAGCCCCTGTGCTCTGTGATACTGCCCTATTCACTGTGAAGTATGAATCTTATCCCAAGGCAGAGAGAACGAAGAGCCCACCACTCACCTCACAATGGGGAATGGCTTGATTGATGGCAGCTCCAGACCAATGGGAGGAGAGTCTGTGTGGTCCTGCAGCCAATGGGAGTGAATGAGGGGTGTGGCCAGCAAGACGACACCTGTCCATGAGCTGTGCAGGTGCAGTGTCAGTGGGTGGGGGTGGGAGAGACAGCAGAGACTGGGACAGAGGCTGCTGGACCAGAATTACAATCTCCCGGTAAATTAAAACCAAAAGAACTGCAGACGCTGTAAATCAGAAACAACAACCAGGAGGTTCTGGAGAAGCTCAGCAGGTCTGCAGCATCTGTGACGAGAAATCAGAGTTAATGTTTCAGATTCGGTGTCCCTTCCTCACAGCTGATGTTACTGTGAGAACAAATGTTGGTTTATATGCAGAAGGTAGGGTTTAGGGGAGGATGTAAGGAGTAAAAGATAGATAGGGATAGAGCGAGAAGAACGGTTGGATAAAGGAGCAGATAACGACCTGGCTGGGAGAGGGTAACTAGCTGTTAATGGAGACTATTCGTGGCAAACCATAGGTAGTGTGTAATGGCAGGCTGTGAGAAAAAGGCCTAGTGTGTGGGGTAGGGGGCTAGGACATGGGGTTGTTAAGCTATTGTTAACCACTAACTGTCTCCGTTGTAAGCTGTTCCCCACATACATCACTCCACGATTGGAGCTGCAGATGGGTGGCACAGTGGTTAGCACTGTTACATCACAGCGCCAGAGACCCGCGTTCAATTCCCACTTCAGGCAACTGTCTGTGTGGAGTTTGCACATTCTCCCCGTGTCTGTGTGGGTTTTGTCCGGGTGCTCCGGTTTCCTCCCACAGTCCAAAAGTGTGCAGCTTAGGTGAATTGGCCATGCTAAATTGCCCGTAGTGTTAGATGTAGGTGATTGGGTCTGGGTGGGTTGCTCATTAGGGGGTTGGTGTGGGCTTGTTGAGCCAAAGGTCCTGCTTCCACACTGTAAGTAATCTAATCTAAAAAAACTCTTGAATATCTTCCCTGAACCCCTCTGTCCTCCTTAAATATGTATCTTAAAGTTGTTCTCTTTAATCAATGTTTCCAGCATTCGTGAAACACTTTAGGTGAATTGTCAGTGTGAAAGGCTCCATAAAATGCAGGTAGTTGTTGTTAATGTCTGACATCAGGAGAAACGGGAATGAACCCTCACTCTTATACCTCTTATAAGAAGATGGGGAAAGGACTGGAAGACCAGGCAGTGCCTGTCGGTCCTCCAACCAATCGGAGTGAATAAGGGGCGTGGCTATAAGCAACCACGTGATCAGCTTCACTGGCAGCCCAGTGTGTGTTGTGACCAAGGCATTGGAAATGTGTGAAGGTGCAGGGCAGGGGAAAGGAAAGACGTATTGACCAGGAAGAGAAGGAAATTTTAAAGGAACGGGCTGAGACATTTTACAGAACTTAGTGCACATTGTAAAACACAAATTTGAAAATCCCAGGACAGTGTTTGTGGCAAAAGGGAAAATGCTTCAAATGGTGAATGTTGCGAGTGAGCGCCGCCATCTTTATTGGGGGCAGTGATTCATGGGACAGGAGTGTGGCAGCCAACTTTGTGAGGGACAAGCTGCAGCTTTGCCTGGCAGGGAGTGATAGGGCAGGGTTTACAGTGTGTCAGAGTCAGGGTGATTTCAATGTCAGAGTATGATGCTGGAAAAGCACAGCAGGTCAAGCAGCAGCCAATCGGTGGGAAGGAAGATGGACAAGAAGGTGGTGCCGAGCTGGAAGGCTGGATCTGGGATAAGGGGGGTGGGGGGAGTGGAAATGAGGAAACTGGTGAAATCCACGTTGATCCCATGTGGTTGGAGTATCCGAACACAGAAGATGAGGTAGTCTTCCTCCAGGCATCAGATGCCTGGGATTTGGCAGTGGAGGTGGCCCAAGACCTGCATGTCCTTGGTGGAGCGGGAAGTGGAGGTAAAGTGTTGGGAAACAGGGTGTTTTACTGTTACTTTCACAGACCTTTGGTAAGTTAATTTTCCTCTGCTGCCCAACCCCTGACAATGTGCTGCTCTCTCAACGGATTGAATTTTCCACAATCACTTTGCCAGTGAATAATTCCTTTTTACAACAGAGTGCATTTTGCTTCCATTTCTGACCATCACATTCTGCACCATTTTCATTCCCTGTAATGCATTTTGCACTCCCTGAAATATCAACTGTGTTTCTCCTTCCACAGATCCCAGTAATTAATGCCATTGCCTGTGGAGAGGGTGATGTTTGACTTCCTTGTATAGCTGCAGTTTGTGTGGTAAGGTGCTCCCACAATGTGCTTGGGTAAGAGATGTTACAGATTATTCACTCAGCGACAGAGAAAAGTTGACAATGTATGGGCAAATCAACTACAGTTTGTATTTTTATCATTTTTTATAATTTCACAGAAATACTATTGATAATTTCTGGCATTAGACAACAGATGGGTATATTAGGTCAGGTGATCAAAAGAATTGCCAAATAAGCAGGTTTTCGGGAATACCTTAAAGGAGAAAAACAGATATGAAAGGGTTAGGATAAGAATTCCAGACCGTGTTGCCATGGCAACAGTAGAAACAGCCAATCCGGTGAATCAATGAATAAACACATCGTTGGGAGTCTGAAAGAAAATGAGTTGTTGAGTTCTCACAGGTTGTGTGGTGCAGGGAGACAGGCATGTTCACAGCCAGGGATTACATCAAGGGCGAGAATTTTAAGTTGCTTGTAAACGGGAGCCTTTTGTTGGATCAGCAAGTTATAGAGCAAGTGAGCACTTGGGCAGGAGAGTTTAAGATATTCTTGAGGTTTATATGTAAGTTGAATGTGGGAGGCTGGCCAGGAGTGTGTTTGGATAATGAAGTCTGGAGATAACACAGGGATGGACGAGTATTTCAGTAAATTAGCTGAGACTAGGGTGGAGTTGGGTGATCTCACGAATGTAGAAATAGAATGTAGAGTCAGGCTCCACCTCATCATCATCATCATCATCACTCCCCCTCACCAATTCACAGATGTTGTTCCTTGTTCTGTCTGTCTTTTCTGGTTATGTCCTGCTCACCCATTCTGCTACTAACTTATATTTGACTTCAAGGTTGTTGGAAAATCCTTCTCCATCTCCACTCTCCCTTTCCTTTCTGAAGTCCTTGTATTTGGTGTCCCTCAAGGATCTATCCTTGGTCCCTCCACTTTCTCACCTACATATTGCCAGGAGGTGACATCGTCCAATAGCACAGTGTTAGGTTTCACATGTACACTGACCATGTTCAGCTCTCCCTCCCCGTCATCCCTCTCCATTGCTCCACTATTATTCTGTTATCAAACTGCTTGCCACATTCCCACTACTCGATTAGCTGCAATTTCCTCCAATGAAACATTGCAATGGTTAAACCAATTGCCTTCAGTTGCTGTTACAAATTCCTTTCCCTTACTGCTGGGCCCCCCTCTCTCACTGGGAACTGAGGCAGAACTACACTCTTCACAATATTGCTCTCCTATTCTGACCCCAAGGTGACCTTCTGATCAGACATCTACACAATCACAAACACCAGGAATTCCAATCTGTAAAATGTTGCTTGTCTCTCCCTCGCCCCAGCTCCATTGCTACTGAAACCCCTTACTCGTCTCGGTGTTGCATTAAAGTTGACAAAACTAAAACAGAACCCTTGATTCCGCGACTGACCCAGAGTCTGGTTCTAGGTTCCCTCATGCTGGGACACATCCTGTCAGTCTTTACCTTGTCAAACCCCTTAGGAAGCCGACATGTTTGAAAGAGTTCACTTCACATTCTTCCCAAATCGTGAGAGTAGAGTCCCGACTTCTTCAGCCTTTTCTTAAAAGAGAATCCCTTCAAACCAAGGATCATCCCACTCAATCTTCTCTGAATGCCTCCGATGAAGTGATGTATTACCTTAAATAAAGGGACCAAAACTTCTCTCATTACTCCAGATGTGGTCTCACTCGCACTGTATAAAGTTGTTCTCAGGTATATACTTCAAACTCTTATACTGCAAATCCCTTGAAATCAGGAGCAATATTCCATTCCCCTTCCTGATGACCTGGTCTAACTTTGTGCTAGCTTGCTTTGTTTCCTGCACATTTACCTCTTGGTCCCTTTGTGGTGCAGCTTTCTACAGTTTCCACCAATTAAATAGTCCTCTGTTCTTTTTATTATCTCCTCCAAAATGAACAACTTCACATTTTCCCAAGTTATACTCCATTTGCCAACTTGTTGCCCACTTCTCCAATGAATCCCTCTGTGTAAACTGTTTATCATCCTTTTGGAACTTTACTGTGATGCCTTTCCTAGGAGATTTTCCCCATCATTCTTCTAAACTTTTCCTGGGAACGCTGGGCAGTGGGAAGCATGCAGAGTTCCTGTCTTTTAAGGGATACTCTATGGAATGACTGGGAGAAGCTTACTGCCTATCTGGTCAGAATGGAGACAACTTGCCCATCAAGCTGCATGAGCCTTTCACAAACCCCCCCCCCCCCCATGTCTTATTGATGAGGCACAGCGGCAGCACGGAAGGAAAGAAGAAGCAGCAAATCCTGCTCTCCACATCTCACTAACACTTGGAAAGTTCTCTCCCATGTGTCAAAGATCTGCCCTGTTTAGTCACATGAACTCCCAAGGTGGAAACTGATAGAAATCCACGTAGATTTCCCCCTGAATTGACTGCTGACCTCCACAAGGGGTAATGTGTCCAGTCATCCTGGGCCAGGAGGAGGGGATGTTGTGAGTTTCTAACCTGATCTGACAGTGACGGATTTTATAAACCTGTATTACAGATGGGCATTCAGATGATAACCTCAGTATTTGTAACACCACACTCTGACAGAATTACTCAATTCATCAGGATCTGGATATTTGCATTTAGTTGTGAGTATTGTGTTCCAGCTCATTCCTATTTGATGCATAAAAGTTCTCCTTTGACTCAAACCATCCTGTCAATAGATGTCCCCCCAAGACTTTCATATATGTCTTGTCAACAGTTTATGAAGAGCTGATGAGTGTAAGGTTGATTATTCTAATGTATAATTTCTGTAAACCCCTCTGTCACAGTGCAGCCACAATTGCCTCTGCTACATGGAGAACAATCTCAGTTTCCCCAAACCCCTGATTCCCCAATGTCTGTTTGTTCTCTATAAGGTACACATCAGGATTTTGTTGGAACATTCTCCACTTGCCTGCATCAGTCAGCCCCCAACAATATTAAAGAAAGTGAACATCCTCCGGACAAAGCACTGTGCCTGAGTGGTGTCCCATCCACCACCTTCAGCATTCCCTTTCCCTACCCCCGGGGTACAGTGGCATCACTGTGTAAAAGGGAAAATCAGCATTGTCCTCCCAGACCATAGGGCTGCTCTCTCATTAGGGAGAAATGACTTGTGGTGGGTTTAATCTGAAGGTTACCCAGCCCAGGCAAGGGGAGAGGTTAGAAAGGAGAGTCCATCTATTTTAGATGGATATCCTTGATATGTATTAACAACACCCATGTCCCTGCAACTAAAATCCCCGATTCCTTGGACCATCCTGGTAAATCTCCTGTGCCCCCTCTCAGGGACCCTGCCATTCTTCCCAATGTGTGGGTGATCTCTGGTTTGCACAGACCCAGCTGCTCTGTGTTCCTGTGGGTGATGTCATCATAGAGCAACAGTTGCACTAAACCTCACTGTCTGTAAGGGTGAGAGACACAGAAATCCCGAAAACATTTGTGATGTATTTAGTGTGCACTTGCGATGCCATGATAGATGAGACTTTTCCACAAGTACTGGAAGATAGATCAGGATAGTTCAGTGGTAGTTTTCTTTCTCACAGATGAATCATCAGAGTATTCTTCTGTTCTGTATACAGCTGAGATGTTTATTATGGGAATATGACAGGCTCCATTGGACATCAGGTCAGAAAAGGTGATACTAGAATAGATGGCACATGGCTGGTCGATGTTTTTGGGAGGTAAGTGAGACAGAGAGTTTTAAGATGAAATTCAGAAGCTCAGCTCGGGAATCAGAAAGGGCCATCATCAAGTGAGAAATAAAAATTGGGCGTCCTGGAGGCTGGAAATAAAGAAAGGCATAAAGAGCAAAGTTTTGAGAGACTGGAGGGGATTCGAGATAGGGAAGATAATGAACTTGGAGGACATGAAAGTTGGAAATTATTCTGAGGATGGAGGATGTTACAGAGATAGAGATATTTATGATAGAAGTTTTGGGGTTTTGAGGCTGGAGAGGAATTATTGAGATATAGAAGAGTTGTAAGGCTGGATGAGATGGCATTGACAGGGAGAGTTCTGAGCACACAGGAATTTACAGAGGTAGTGAGGGTTAGAGTCATAAAGTTATACAGCATTGACACAGACCCTGTGGTCCAACCAGTCCGTGTTGACCATAAATTCGAACTGAACTAATGACATCTGCCTCCACTTGGTCCAAATCCATCCTAGCATTCCCTATCAATGTACGGGTCCAAATATTTTGTCCTCTTAGAATCCCATTCCCCTACCCTTTAACTCTACTCTACATTTACCCCTGACTAATTACTAAACCTAATCATCCCTGAACACTGTGGGCAATTTAGCACGGCCAGTTCACCTACCCTGTACATCTGTGGATTGTGGGAAGAAACGGGAGCACCTGGAGGAACACAGGGAGGAATATCCAAACTCCACATGGACAGCCACCCAATGTAGGAATTGAACCTGTGTCCCTGGTGCTGTGAGGCAGCCCTGCTAGCCATTGAGCCACTGTTCCACCCTGAAATTGTAATTGCATTCCCAGCTACCACGTCCTCTGCAAGTGTATTCCACACGTGAACCACTCTCTATGCAAAAACAAACAATAAAATCCCAAACGTCGTTTTAAAGCTTTCCTCCTCTCACTTTAAAATGTATGTACCCAGTCTTGAATCACAACCCCTCCTGGAAAGGGCATCTATTGGTCACATAACCTTTACTCTACAGGATTTTATAAATCTCTAATAAGGTCACCCCTCAGCCTCCTACGCTCCAATGAAAGAAGTCCCAGCCTATTCAGACTCTGCTTAAAATTCAAACCATCCATTCCCATTAACCTCCTGGTTAAACTCTTCTGAACCCGCTCCAGTTTAATAATATCCTTCCCATGACGGCACAACCAGAACTGGGCACAGTATTCCAGAAGAGGCCTCACAAACATCCTGTACAACCTCAACATCACGTCTGGAGGGAGAGACAAAACGAGTATTTGGCATCAGTGTTTATTGTGGAGAAGGACATGGGAATTATAGAATGTCGGGAAATAGATGGTGACATCTTGAAAACTGTCCATATTACACAAAAGATGGTACTGGACACCTTGAAATGCATAAAGGTGGATACATCCCCAGGATCTGATCAGGTGTACCCTAAAATTCTGTAGGAAGCTAGGGAAGTGATTGCTGGGCCCCTTGCTGAGATTTTTGTATCATCGATAGTCACAGCTGAGGTGCCAAAAGACTGGGGTTTGGTTAATGTGGTGCTCCTGTTTAACGAAGGCGGTTTGGACAAGCCCGGGAACTACAGATGCGTGACCCTGAGGTCGATGCTCGACAAGTTGTTGAAGGGAACCCTGAGGGCCAGGATTTACATGTATTTGGAAAAGCAAGGACAGATCAAGATTGATGAAATTGATGTGCTGGAAATTTTGGAAAACATTAAGATTGATATGTCCCCAAGGCCAGACCAGATTTATCCTCGGCTGCTCCAGGAAGCGAGAAAGGAAGTTGCTAGCAGCTGGCGAGGATATTTGCCGCCTCACTCTACAGGAGTCATACCGGAGAATTTGAAGGAGGCGAATGTTGTTCCTCTTTTCAAGAAGGGAAATAGGGAAATTGGTGGCAAATACAGACCAGTCAGTCTTACATCTATTGTCAGCAAAGTTGTGGAAATAATTCTGAGGGATAGAATTTATGACAGTTTGTCAAAGCATAGTGTGATTATTGAGTTCTTTGAGGAGGTGTCAAGACAGGTCGACGACTGCAGAGCAGTGGATGTGCTATAAATGGATTTCAGCAAGGCATTTGTTAGGGTTCCCCATGGTAGGCTCATCCATAAAGTCAGGAAGGATGGGACACAGGGAGATTTGGCTATCCGGATTCAGAATTGGCTGGCTGACAGAAGGCAGAGAGTGGTTGCAGATGGAAAGTATTCTGTCTGGAGGACAGTGTTGAGTGGGGTCCCGCAGAGCTCTGTTCTTGGGTCTCTGTAGGATTTATAAATGACTTGGATGAGGAGGTTGATGGTTGGGTTAGTAAATTTGCCGATGACACAAAGATTGGAAGTGTCGTCGATAATATAGAGGGTTGCTGCAGGCTGCAGCATGACATAGACAGGATGCAGAGCTGGGTTGAGATATGGCAGATGGAGTTCAACCTGGATAAATGGGAACTTGAATGCTGAGTATAGGATTAAAGACAGGATCCTTGACAGTGTGGAGGAACAGAGGGATCTGGGTGTGCAAGTACATAAATCCCTCAAAGTTGCCAACCAAGTGGATAGGGTTGTTAACAAAGCAAATTTGTTTTGGCTTTCATTAACAGGGGGATAGAGTTTGAGAGCCGTGAGGTTTTGCTACGGCTCTACAAGTCCCAGGTGAGACCACACTTGGAATTTTGTGCCCAGTCCTGGTCTCAATACTATAGGAAATGTACAGAGGCTTTGGAGAGGGTGCAAACAAGGTTTACTAGCATGCTTCCGGGACTGGAAGGCTTCCTGTATGAAAGTTTGAATAAGCTCGGACTTTTCTCTCTGGAGAGAAAGAGGAAGAGCGGAGACCTGATAGAGGTGTACAGAGACTTTTCCCCAGGCAGGATTGACTTGTTTGAGAAGTCATACTATGAAGATATTAGGAGGAAGGTATTAAGGACGTGTCCGAGGTAGGTTTTTTACAGAGTTGTAAATGCATGGAATGCGTTACCAGTGGTGGTGGTGGAAGCGAAGTCATTGGGGACAAGACATGCACATGAATAGCAGTGAGTTGAGGGGTGTGTAGGTTAAGTTACTATGTTTTACATTAGGATTAAATCTCGGTATAACATCATGGACGTAAGGGCCTGTTCTGTGCTGTACTTGTCTGTGTTCTATGATGAGGGATAGTCGGCATGGCTTTGTGTGTGGGAAATCACGTGTCTCGTACTTGATTGAGCTGTTTTTGAAGAATTAACACAAAGGATTGATGAGGTCAGAGTGGTAGATGTGATCTCTATGGACTTCAGTAAGGCGTTTGGTAAGGTTCCCCATGGGTGACTGATTAGCAAGGTGAGATCTCACAGAATGCAGGGAGAACAAGCCATTTGGATACAGAACTGGCTCAAAGTTAGAAGACAGAGGGTGGTGGAGAAAGATTGTTTTTTTGGACTGGAGGCCTGTGATCAGTGTAGTGCCACAAGGATTGGTGCTGGGCCCTCTGCTTTTTGTCATTTATATAAATGATTTGGATGTGAACATAGGAGGTATAGTTAGTAAGTTGGCAGATGAAACCAAAATTGTAGGCATAGCGGACAATGAAGAATGTTACCTCGGATTACAATGGGATCTTGATCAGATGGGCAAATGGGCTGAGGAGTGGCAGATGGAGTTTAACGTAGATAAATGCATTTATCTAACGGTGCTGCATTTTGGAAAAGCAAAGCTTAGCAGGACTGATACACATCATGGTCAGGTCCTGGGGAGTGTTGCTGAACAAAGAGACCTTGCAGTGCACATTCATAATTCTTCGAAAGTAGAGGCGCAGGTAGACAGTGCACTTGAAGAAGTGTTGAGATGATCACACCAAGCACTACTGATGCTGCCTGACCTGAACACAATGACCAGGATGGATAAGATGGGGGCATTGCTGGAAGTCAGAGTCTATACAATGTGGAGCTGGGGCAGTGCAGCAGGTCGGGCAGTATCAGAGGAGCAGGGAAGTTGATGTTTTGGGTCGGGACCCTTTGTCAGTCCTGATGAATAGTCCTGACCCAGAACATCAGCTTTCCAACCCCATCGTATTCATGCTGGTCATCCAGCACCTATTTATTCTGGTCCCACGTTCTGGCACTCAGCGTGTAATCGATATTGTAGTGCTTGGTGTGATCATCCCAACACTACTTCAAGGCTGTAATGTTTCCTGCATCTATCACCATTTCAGATGCTGCCTGACCCGCTGAGGATCTCCAGCACGTTTTGTTTTTATTGTGGATTTCCGCCATTTTGCTGAGGCACTTCGAGTCAGAGAGTTATCCAGCACGGAAACAGGCCCTTCAGTCCAACTCATCCATGTCGGCCAGATATCCTAACCTGATCCAACTCCATTTGGGAGAGTTGGCCTATATCGCACATGAACATTTTCTATTCATGTACCTCTCCAGAAGCCTTTTAAATTTAATTTGACCTGCGTTCATCATTCCTATAGCATCTCATTCCATTCGCTCATCAACCTCTGAGTGAACCGTTTGGCCTCAGGTCCATTTGAAACCTTTCCCCTCTCACCTAAAACCCAATGCCCTGTAGCTTTGAACTCCCCGACACTGGGTGGAAACTAAGACCTTGGCTATTCACCCTGTCTGTGCTTCTCCGTAAGGTAACCCCTCAGTCTCTGAGGCTCTGGGGGAAAAGCCCCAGCTTATTCAGCCTTTCCCTTTAACTCCACAGTCCTAACAATAACCTTGCAGATATTTTCTGAATCCCTCCTCAGGTTTTGTAAAACAGAGTCATAGAGATGCACAGAATGGAAACAGACCCTCTGTCCTAATTGTCCATGCCAACCAGCTCATTTATACATGTACCAAGCAAGTTGTCCCTACGGTCCCCTTGAAGTCTTTCCCCTCTCATGTTAAACCAATGCCCTCTACTTTTGGACTCCTCTATCCTGGGAATAAAGAAACTGACTAGTCAGTATGTTGTTGCTCCTCACAACTTTATAAAGTTGTATAAAGCCATCCCACAGCAAGTCCTGCTCCAGGGAAAATAGCCTCAGCCCCTCCCTATGGTTCAAATGTTCCAATACTAGGAACACCTTTGTAAATCTTTGCTGAACTTGTTCAGGTTCCCCAACATCTTTCCTGTAGCAGGGAGACCAGAATTGAAAGCAGTCTGGGGATTCCAAAAGTGGCTGAGCTAATATACTGTACAACCAAACCATGATCTCCCAACTCCTATCCTCAATGCACTTCCCAATAACAGCTAGCATACCAAACACCACCTTCCCCGACCTGTCTACCTTCAAGCCCACTTTCAAGGAATTATCAACTCACTGCACAGTGTATTTGTTTGTGCACGCTTCCCAGGTAATTGTCATGATGAGGTTGAGTCCTGTTGTGGTAACATTTTTTTCTGAAATCAGGGAAAATAAAATTGAATGTAGTATTCTAAAACTGGCCTCACCAATGCCCAGTATAGCCACAATTGTACCTAACTCCTATACTCAGTGACCAAATCCCTACAGTGTGGAAGCAGGCCATTCGGCCTATGAGACTATTCCAACCATCTGAACTTGTGTATTTCCCCTATGCATGCCCCTCATGATTTTGATAACCTCGATAAGGTCACCCAACAGCCTCTGATGCTCCAGGGAACACAGCCTATTCAACTTCTCCTGGTAGCTCAAATCCTCCAGTCCTGGCAACATCCTTGAAATTCTTTTCTGACCCCTTTCAAGTTTCACAATATTGTTTTGATAGGAAGGAAACCAAAATTGTATGGATTATTCCAACAGTGGCCTAAGCAATGTCCCGTGCAGCCGCAATATGATCTCCTAACTCCTGTACTCAATGCTCTGACCAATACAGAAAATCATACCAAACGCTGCCTTCACTATTCTATCTACCTGCGACTCCACTTTCAAGAAGCTATGAATCTGCACTCCGAGGTGTCTTCGTTCAGCAATGCTCCCGAGGACCTTAGCATTAAGTGTATAAGTCCCTCCTGTAGCAGCTCACATTTTTCTAAATTAAACTCCATCTGCCACTCCTCAGCCCATCTGCCCATCTGATCAAGCTCCCGTTGTACTCTGAGGTAATCTTTTTCACTGTCCACTACACCGCCAATGTTGGTCTGATCTGCAAACCTACTAACCATACCTCCTATGTTCGCATCCCAGAAATTTATATAAATGACGAAAAGCAGTGGATCAAACAGCGATCGTTGTGACACTCCACTGGTCACAGGGCTGAAGTCTGCAAAGCAGCCCTCCACCACTCTGTCTTCTACCTTTGAGTCAGTTCTGTATTCAAATGGCTGGTTTCCTCTGTATTCCACGAGATCTCACCTTGCTAACCAGTCTCCCATGAGGGGCCTTGCGGAAGACCTTACTGAAGTCCACGTAGAACATGTCCATCGCTCTGCCCTCATCAATCCTTTGTTACTTCTTCAAAAGACATTCTTCCCTTTGGAAAACGTAACAGTTACAGCACCGGAATAATCAGCCCACCGTGTCTGTGTGGATCATGATGCCATTCCAAACTAATTCCATCTGCCTGTACATGATCCATATCCCTGCCACCCCATGCCTGCTTGTGTGTCTGCCCAAATGCCTCAAAAACGTTGTGATTGTTTCGGCTTTTACCATCTCCCAGGAGAGTACATTCGAGTCAACAACCACCTTCTGCTTAAGAAACTTGCCTGACATATCTCCCTTTAAACCTGCACAGATATTGTTGGAAATGCCCAGCAGGTCATGCAGCATCTGTGAAGAAAAATCAGTTACTGTTTCGGGAGTGTTCCCCCTTCCTCAGAAACGTTAACTCTAATTTCTTTTCACAGATGCTGCTGGACCTGCTGAGCTGTTTCAGAAACTTGTGTTTCTCTTCCTGGTTTACAGCATCTGCAGTTGTTTTGGTTTTCATTTCCTTTAAACTGCCCCCTCTCCTTAAATGTGTGGCTCTAGAATTTGTCACTTCCACCTTGCAAAAAAGATTCACGTTATTCACTCTGTGACTCTCGGGTTACCCTGCAGTTACTGACTTGCCAAAGATAAAAATCTAAGTTTTTCCAACCTCTCCCAATCCAGACAACATCGTAGTAAACCTGTTTTCACCCTCCGCAAAGCCTCCAAATCCCCTTGAAGTCTTTCCCCTCTCATGTTAAAACTATTCTCTCTACTCTTAGATTCCCATCCCCTGAAGTAAAAAAGAAACCATGACTAGTCACCCTATCGTTGCTCCTCATAATTTTATAAAGTTCTACAATGCCACCTCAAGCGTCCAGTGATCCAGTGAAATTAGCCTCTCCCTATGGTTCTAATGTTCCAATACTGGCAACACCCTTGTAAATCTTTTCTGAATTCTTTCAAGTTTCCCATCATCCATCCTATAGCAGGGAGACTGGAATTGAAGCAGTATGGAAATTCTAAAAGTGGCCGAGCCAATAAACTGTATAACCGAAACCTGATCTCCCAACTCCTATCCTCAATGTACTGCCCAATAACAGCTAGCATACCGCACACCACCTTCACTGACCTTCTACCTTCAACCCCACTTTCAAGGAACTATCAACCTACACTGCACGGTCTGTTTATTTGTCAACATTTCCCAGGAACTTGTCATTGAGGTTGAGTTTATTGTGGTAACATCTTTGTGAAATCAGGGAGACTAGAATTAAATGTAGTATTCTAAAATTGTCCACACCGACGCCCTATACAGCCACAACGTGACCTCCTAACTTCTATACTCAGTGACAGAATCCCTACAGAGTGAAAACAGGCCATTCGGCCCATGAGACCATACCAATCAATGGAACAGCATCCAACCCTAACTCTGTAACCTCTCATTTCCCACAGCGAATCCACCTTACCTGCAAGTCTTTGGATTGAGAGAGGAAACCAGAGCACCCAGAGGAAGGCCACGCAGACGCACACTGGGAGAATGTGCGAACACCACACAGACAGTGGAATTGAACCCAGTCCATTTATTAAACAGTGCCCTGACCAGTAATGGTCACCATCTTAAATGTCAACAAATGATCTCCCTGAAACTCTACTCTGCAGGAACTATGCAGTTGTTCTGAGCCCTTCAGAGGGATTGAAGGGGATGGAGAGAAAACAGCAACAGGGCTGAATTTTGATCTGTAACAATTCTCTCCATCTTCCCCCTCTCTGCCTGTCTCCCGTCTGTTTGTTCCCCCCGTCGTCTCCTCTCTGTACCTCATCTGTCTGCCCCCTCCCCGCACCTGTCCCTGTTGCTTCCTCTGTCCCCACTGTCTGTTCCCCATCTCTCTCTTCCCCCTTCTCTGTGCCACCCCTCTCTATCCCGCCAGCCTCTCTGTCTCCCCACCCTCTGCCACCCCATCCCTGCCTTCCCTCATCTCCCTATTCCCTAGGTCTGTACTCCCCCACCACAGGGAAAAGACGTTGTCTATTTAACCTACCCATGCCCGGCGTGATTTTATAAATCTCTATAAGGTCACCCCTCAGCCTCCGACACGCCAGGTAAAACTCCTGGCAACATCCTTGTAATTCTTTTCTGATCATTTCAAGTTTGAGAACATCCTTCTGATCGGAAGACCAGAATTGCATGTAATATTCCAAAAGTTGCCTAATCAAAGTCCTGTACAGCCACAATAGGTCCTCCGAACCCCTATACTAAACACTCTGACCAATAAAGGCAAGCAGACCAACTGCCAACTTCACTATTTATCTACCTGCGACTTTACTTTCAAGGAACTATGAAGCTGCAGAACAAGGTCTCTTTGTTTAACTGCACTCCCCAGGAACTTACTATTAACTGTATGCGTCCTGCTAAGGTTTGCGTTTCCAAAATGCAGCACCTCACATTTTTTCTGAACTACCTCCTCAGCCCATTTGCCCAAGTTATCCAGGTGCCTTGTACTCTGAGGTAATGTTTTTTACTGTCCACTCCAACTCCAATTTTGGTGTCATCTGCAAACTTGCTGACAATACCGCTTATGTTCACATCCAAGTCAATAATACAAATGACGAAAAGTAGTGGATCTAGCACTGATCCTTGTGACACTCCACTGGTCACAGGCCTCCAGCCTGAAAAGCACCCCTCAACCACCATCCTCCGTCTTCGACCTTTGAGCCAGATCTGTATCCAAATGGCTAGTTCTCCCTGTATTCCATGAAACCTAACCTTGCTAACCAGTCTCCCATCGGGAACTTTGTCAAACGCCTGACTGATGACCACTGCTCTGTCCTCATCAATCATTTTTGTTACTTCTTCAAAAAACTAACTCAAGTTCATGAGATGTGATGTCTCACACACAAAGCTGTTAATAATATAGAGGATGTAACTCTGTACACTGGGGTCTGCGTCACCCAGTTATGGGTGTTCATATTCTGGATAAAGTTCACGTACACCAGCTTTGTGTTAGTGACTGTGTATTGTCAATATCACCAACACAGGGGAGTTCCTTTGGAAAGGCAGTCGCTATATCCCTAACCCCACTCCCATCTGCTCTGTCTCCTCCATCCCCACCGTAGACAGTAAGTGAGAGGAGCTCATGGAGTTTCCATGCGAGTGAGATTGATAACATCTTCCCTTTTTCCACTAGCCCACCAAGAAATGGTGGTAGTGTCCTTGCCTCTGGACCAGGAGGATCGGGTTCAGAGTTGAGTAACAGCATCTTTGAAGAGGCTGATTAGAAAACATGCCCAAGCCACCAGGCCATACTGACTCCCTGCCTGAGCCTCAACAGAACCTTCCTGTAGTTTCTCTCCTGTTAGCCTCTCCCATTCCTCAGTTTGTCCAGGATCCCCTCCTGCTGCTACACTGCTCCTGTCCCTCACTGACCTGTCCATCCCCAGTGTCCCTCCTCGTTCATTCATTGTTTACAATCCCATTGTCCCAGTCCTCCAGCCCCGCCCCCTCCACCCTATTGGGCAGCAGCTGCTGTCAATCACCCGGGCTCCTGTGTGATCTGGAGCATGTGCTGTCGGAGGGGAGATCAGTGCACAGGCGCAGTGCTGGCCAATTGGCCACAGGGCGAGTCAGTGCCAGGGAGGGAGGCTGTGGGTGTGTGGTATTAATCTATCATTGGCAGCTCCCTATCTTCCTCCTCTGGGAACAGGACCCGGGGAATAGCCCCTCTCCTCGTACCCTGACGAGTGGTCAAAAGTATGACTGAGGGAGGATTTTGCAGAAAGTTACCAGAACACATTTTGTGAAAATTCAGCAATGTTATGGAAAGGGACAAGGATGGGCCTGCAATTAGAGTTCTAATTTGGTTCATATCAGTTCAACCAGATATGATTTTGCCAGTGTGCAGGATGCAGTGTGTGCAGGATAAGACCATAAGACATAGGAGTGGAAGTAAGGCCATTCGGCCCATCAAGTCCACTCCGCCATTCTATCATGGCTGATGGGCATTTCAACTCCACTTACCAGCATTCTCCCCGTAGCCCTTAATTCCTCGAGACAACAAGAATCTATCAATCTCGGCCTTGAAGACATTTAGCGTCCCGGCTTCCACTGCACTCCGTGGCAATGAATTCCACAGGCCCACCACTCTCTGGCTGAAGAAATGTCTCCGCATTTCTGTTCTGAATTGACCCCCTCTAATTCTAAGGCTGTGTCCACGGGTCCTAGTCTCCTCACCTAGTGGAAACAATTTCCTAGCGTCCACCCTTTCCAAGCCATGTATTATCTTGTACGTGTCTATTAAGTCTCCCTTCAATCTTCTAAACTCCAACGAATACAATCCCAGGATCCTCAGCCGTTCCTCATATGTACGACCTGCCATTCCAGGGATCATCAGTGTGAATCTCCGCTGGACATGTTCCAGTGCTAGTATGTCCTTCCTGAGTTGTGGGGACCAAAACTGGACACAGTACTCCAAATGGGGCCAAACCAGAGCTTTATACAGTCTCAGTAGCACATCTCTGCTTTTATATTCCAACCCTCTTGAGATAAGAGACAACATTGCATTCGCTTTCTTAATCACGGACTCAACCTGCATGTTTACCTTTAGAGAATCCTCGACTAGCACTCCCAGATCCCTTTGTACTTTGGCTTTACTAATTTTCTCACCATTTAGAAAGCAGTCTATGCTTTTATTCTTTTTGCCAAAGTGCAAGACCTCGCACTTGCTCACGTTAAATTCCATCAGCCATTTCCTAGACCACTCTCCAAACCTGTCTAGATCCTTCTGTAGCCTCCCCACTTCCTCAGTACTATCTGCTTGTCCACCTAACTTCATATCATCGACAAACTTCGCTAGAATGCCCCCAGTCCCATCATCCAAATCATTAATACATAATGCGAATAGCTGTGGTCCCAACACTGAACACTGTGGGACACTGCTCGTCACCGGCTGCCATTCTGAAAAAGAACCTTTTATCCCAACTCTCTGCCTTCTGTTAGACAGCCAATCCTTAATCCATCCCAGCAGCTCACCTCGAACACCATGGGCCCTCACCTTGCTCAGCAGCCTCCCTTGTGGCACCTTATTAAACGCCTTTTGAAAGTCTAGATAGACCACATCCACTGGGTTTCCCTGGTCTAACCTACTTGTTACCTCTTCAAAAAATTCCAACAGGTTTGTCAGGCATGACCTCCCCTTACTAAATCCATGTTGACTTGTACTAATCAAACTCTGCTCTTCCAAGAATTTAGAAACCTCATCCTTCATGATGGATTCTAGAATTTTACCAACAACCGAGGTTAAGCTGATTGGCCTATAATTTTCCATCTTTTGACTTGATCCTTTCTTGAACAAGGGGGTTACAACAGCCATCTTCCAACCATCCGGGACCTTTCCTGACTCTAGTGACTCTTGAAAGATCTCAACCAATGCCTCTGCTATTTCCTCAGCCACCTCTCTCAGAACTCTAGCGTGTATCCCATCGGGGCCAGGTGATTTATCAATTTTAAGACTTTTTAACTTCTCTAGCACTATCTCTTTCGTAACGGCAACCATACTCAACTCAGCCCCGTGACTCGCTTTAATTGTTGGGATATTACTCATGTCTTCCACTGTGTAAACTGACGCAAAATACTTGTTAAGTTTTCCTGCTATTTTCTTATCTCCCATCACTAGGCTTTCTGCATCAGTTTGGAGTGGCCCAATGTCTACTTTTGCCTGTCGTTTGTTTCTTATGTACTGAAAGAAACTTATTCCTATCATTTCTAATATTACTGGCTCGCCTACCTTCATATTTGATCCTCTCTTTTCTTATTACTCTCTTTGTTGTCCTCTGTTTGTTTCTGTATCCTTCTCAATCTTCTGATTTCCCACTGTTCTTAGCCACTTTATAGGATCTCGCTTTTTCTTTAATACATTTCCTGACTTCCTTTGTCAGCCATGGTTGTCTAATCCCTCCCCGGATAATCTTTCTTTTCTTGGTGATGAACCTCTGTACGGTGTCCTCAATTATACCCACAAACTCCTGCCATTTTTGCTCTACTGTCTTCCCCGCTAGCCTCTGTTTCCAGTCTATTTTTGTCAGTTCCTCTTTCATGCCCTCATAATTACCTTTATTTAACTGTAACTCCATTACACCCGATTTTTGCCTTCTCTCTTTCAAACTCCAGACTGAAATCTACCATATTATGATCGCTACTTCCTAAGGGTTGCCTTACTTTAAGATCTTTTATAGAGTTTGGTTCGTTGCAAAGCATTAGGTCCAGAATAGCCTGCTCCATTGTGGGCTCCATGACAAGCTGTTCCAAAAAGCCATCCTGTAAGCATTCCATGAATTCCCTTTCTTTGGATCCACTCGCAACATTATTTACCCAGTCCACCTGCATATTGAAGTCTCCCATGATCACTGTGACCTTGCCTTTCTGACATGCCTTCTCTATTTCCCGGTACATGTTGCGTCCCTGGTCCTGACCATTGTTACACAACTCCAATTATGTTTTTTTTTGCCTTTGTGGTTCCTCAATTCCACCCACACAGACTCCACATCATCCGACGCTATGTCATTCAATACCATTGATTTAATTTTGTTATTAACTAACAAGGCAACCCCACCCCTCTGCCCACCTCTCTATCTTTTCGATAAGTTGAAAAACCATGGAGGTTTAACTGCCAGTCCTGACCCCCCTGTAACCAAGTCTCTGTGATGCCTACCACATCATAATCATTCACTATTATCTGTGCCATTAGTTCATCGGCTTTGTTATGAATGCTACGAGCATTCAGGTAAAGTGCCTTAATGCTAACTTCCTTTTCATTAGAGATGTTAGAAGTCATATGATGTCCTAAGTTATCCTTGCTTTTTTCTGCATTCTCAGTCTGCCTCAATTTTAAATCAGCCTGGACACATGCTATCCTGCTGCTTATGGAACATAGAACATAGAAAAATACAGCGCAGTACAGGCCCTTCGGCCCTCGATGTTGTGCCGACCAAAGCCTACCTAACCTACACTAGCCCAATAACCTCCATATGCTTATCCAATGCCTGCTTAAATGACCATAAAGATGGAGAGTCCACCAGTGCTACTGGAAGGGCATTCCATTAACTCACAACCCGCTGATTAAAGAATCTACCCCTTACATCTGTCCTATACCTACCACCCCTTAATTTAAAGCCGTGTCCCCTAGTAACAGCTGACTCCATTAGCGGAAAAAGGTTCTCCATGTCAACCCTATCTAAACCCCTAATCATCTTATACGCGTCTATCAAATCTCCCCTACACCTTCTTTTCTCCAACGAGAGCAGCCCCAAGTGCCTCAGCCTTTCCTCATACGATCTTCCTACCATGCCAGGCAACATCCTGGTAAACCTCCTCTGCACTCGTTCCAATGCCTCCACGTCGTCCCTATAGTATGGCGAAAAAAACTGCACACAATACTCCAGATGAGGCCGCACCAGAGTCTTATACAACTGCAACATGACCTCAGGACTTCGGAACTCAATTCCTCTACCAATAAAACCCAGTACACCATACGCCTTCTTCACAGCATATTTATCGGGGTGGCAACTTTCAGAGATCTGTGTACACCAAGATCCCTCTGCTCATCCACACTACCAAGTAGCCTACCATTAGCCCAGTAATCCATCTTCTTGTTACTCCTACCAAAGTGAATGACTTCACACTTTGCTACATTGAACTCCATTTGCCACCTTTCTGCCCAGCTCTGCAACTTATCTATATCCCGCTGTAACCTGCCACATCCTTCTTCGCTGTCCACAACTCCACCGACTTTTGTGTCATCCGCAAACTTACTCACCCAGCTTTCAAGCCCCTCCTCTAGGTCATTTATAAAAATGACAAACAGCAATGGTCCCAAAACAGATCCTTGTGGAACACCGCTAGTAACTGCACTCCAAGATGAACCTATACCATCAACTACTACGCTCTGTCTCCTTCCAGCCAGCCAATTCCTAATCCAAACCTCTAATGCACCCTCAATGCCATACCTCCTTAGTTTTTGCATTAGCCTACCATGGGGTACCTTATCGAACGCCTTGCTAAAATCCATATACACCACATCTACTGCTTTACCCTCGTCCACTTCCTTGGTCACCTTCTCAAAGAACTCAATAAGGTTTGTGAGGCACGACGTGCCCTTCACAAAACCATGCTGACTATCCTTGATCACATTATTCCTATCCAGATGTTCATAAATCCTATCCCTTACAATTCTCTCTAAGACTTTGCCCACAATAGAAGTGAGACTCACTGGCCTGTAGTTACTCGGGCTATCCCTACTCCCCTTCTTGAACAAGGGGACTACATTCGCTATCCTCCAGTCTTCTGGCACTATTCCCGTAGACAATGAAGACATAAAAATCCAGGCCAATGGCTCTGCTATCTCCTCCCTAGCTTCCCAGAGGATCCTAGGATAAATGCCATCAGGCCCAGGGGACTTATCTATTTTCATCCTTTCCAGTATTCCCCAGACCTCTTCCCTACATACCTCAAGGTCATCCATTCTAATCACTTGTGACTCAATATTCACATCAGCAACGTCTCCTGTTCCTGAGTGAATACTGACGAAAAGTATTGATTTAGTGTCTCTCCAATCTCCTCCATCTCCACGCACAACTTCCCACTACTATCCTGGACTGGACCGATACCTACCCTAGTCATCCTTTTATTCCTGACATACCTATAGAAAGCCTTTGGGTTTTCCCTAATCCTACCAACTAAGGACTTTTCATGTCCCCTTCTCGCTGCTCTTAGCTCTCTCTTGAGATCCTTCCTGGCTACCTTATAGCTCTCAATCGCCCCAACTGAACCTTAACGCCTCATCTTTACATAGGCCGCCCTCTTCCCTTTCACAAGGGATTCCAATTCCATATTAAACCACGGCTCCCTCACAAGACCCTTTACTCCCTGCCTGACTGGTACATACTTATCAAGGAAACACATTAGCTGTTCCTTGAACAATGTCCACATATCATTTGAGTTCTTCCCCTGAAGCCTATTTTTCCAATCCACGTATCCTAAGTCATGCCTCGCCGCCTCATAATTTCCCTGCCCCCAGCTATAACTCTTGCCCTGCAGTGCACACTTATCCCTCTCTATCAATGGAGTAAAAGTCACCGAGTTGTGGAAACTGTCCCCGAAGTGCTCACCTACCTCCAAGTCTAACACCTGGCCTGGTTCATTACCTAGAACCAAATCCAGTATAGCCTCACCTCTTGTTGACCTGTCCACACATTGTGTCAGGAAACCCTCCTGCACACATTGGACAAACACCGACCCATCTAACGATTTCGAGCTATAGCTTTCCCAGTCAATATCTGGGAAGTTAAAGTTCCCCATAACAACCACCCAGCTACTTTCACTCTTCTACTGAATCATCCTCGCAATACTTTCCTCTACTTCTCTCGGACTATTAGAGGCCTGTAGAAAACTCCTAACAGGGTGACCTCACCTTTCCTATTTCTAACCTCAGCACAAACTACCTCAGATGGCAAGTCTTCCTCCACTGTCCTTTCCACCGCTGCAATACAATCTTTGACAAGCAATGCCACACCTCCCCCTCTTTTACCCCCATCTCTGACCCTGCTAAAACATTTAAACCCTGGAACCTGCAACAGCCATTCCTGTCCCTGTTCTACCCACGTCTCTGTAATGGCCACAACATCTTTCCATCTTTCCATTTAACGCCACACTCCCTGTTGCTTTCACTTTCCCTTCCCCCCAACTCAGAAGTTTAAAGTCCTCCTGACCACCCTATTTATCCTCTTCATTAGAGCATTGGTACCTGATCAGTTCAGGTGGAGACCGTCCCAACGGTACAGATACCCCCTGTTCCAAAACTGATGCCAATGCCCCATGAAGTGGAATCCCTCTTTCCCACACCAATCCCTTAGCCACGTGTTTACTTGCCTAATTTTCTTGTCCCTATGCCAATTGGCACGTGGCTCGGGCAGTAATCCGGAGATTATGACCCTTGAGGACCTGTGCTTCAATTTCCTGCCTAGCGCTTCGTAATCCCCAAACAGGTCCTCCACCCTAGTCTTGCCTATGTTGTTAGTACCAACGTGGACCACAACAACTGGTCCTCCCCCTCCCGCTCCAATATGTTTCAAGCCGGTCGGAGATGTCCCGCACCCTGGCACCGGGCAGGCAACACACCATGCGAGACTCCCGATCCGGCTTGCATAAGATACTATCTGTCCCCCTAATTATAGAATCCCCTATAACCACTACTTGTCTATTTGCTCCCCTCTCTTGAATGGCCTCTGCACCATGGTGCCTTGGTCAGTTGGCTCATCCTGTCCAGAGCCCTTTTCCTCATCCGAACAGGGAGCAAGAATCTAGTACCTGTTGGTCAAGGTCAAGGGCTGAGGCTCTTCCACTCCTGAACTCCGGTTCCCCCTGCCTGCCTCACTTACAGTCACACTCTGATGTGCCTGGTCACTAGCTGAATGCGAATTACTTAATCTCCCAGGTGTGACTGCCTCCTGAAACAAAGCGTCCAGGTAACTCTCCCCCTCCCGGATGTGCCGAAGTGTTTGAAGCTCAGATTCCAGATCATCAACTCTGATCTGGAGTTCTTCCAGCAACCAACCCTTGCTGCAGATGTGGTTACTGCCATTCACAATTGGATCAACCAGCTCCCACATCATACAGCTACAGCACATCATCTGCCCAGCCATCTCTGCTTAGTTAATTAACTACTTAGTTACTTTGTACAGGTTTGAGTTAGAATACTTTCCATTACGTCTCTGCTATAGTCTTTTCCTAAAAAAAGAATTTATATATATATATACACAAAAACAAAGTAAATTTTTAACAAGTCACTGGTAAAGAAATAGAAAATCCTTACCTTAAAAAAACCCAGAGTACTTAAGAAGGTTAGAGGAGGAGGGTGGGTGGGAGATACTACAGTTGTAGAATCTCGGGTTTAGCCACCTTCCTGATTTATATACTCACTGCTTTCCTTCCCGGCTGCCCCTCTGGTAGCCGTCACTTCCCCTGCTGCTCCCGCTCTTTCTGTGAAGAGAGAGAAAAAAGAAACACCACTGCCCACTACCGGTATGTAATTTTAAAACCAAACTGTCTTACCTTAGCTGTCATCTTCCGGGCTCCTACTCAAAAGTGCCTTTCTCTCACTTGTTTCTGAAAATAAATTAGAACCATTTTGAATAACTTTGTGCACTGTAACAGAAGGACCCACACCTATTCTATCATTTAAAAGTTTTAACCCATGGGAAATTTGTTACCTGCTCCAATGACAGTTATAATACTCTGACCACTTCTACGGAGCCAGTGCAGGTCAATTCTAGCAATTATGAATAGATCGTATTGAAACAGGATTCCCACACAACAGGAGGTGTTCTGACACTCAATGCCAGCAAGTTGTGTTTCTTTCTTAAAGCCCCTCATGCATCTGACAATCTGCCAGTACAATTGAAGATATTTTGTACAGTCACTTAACATTCTCAATTCCCATTTCCAGTCCATGAAGCAGCCAGTAACATGCACCAGTGATTTGAATTCTGATGACAGCATTGCCCTGGCAGGAGGGATTGAAGAGCATGAAACTGTCTTCTCTGGAGTATCTAAAATGAAACACTTGGAATGAACAAAATTCTTCAAGAGCTCGATAGGACAGATACAGGAAGGATGTGCTCCCTGGCTGGTGTGTCTGGAATGAAATCAGCACTAACTGTGGTATCTTTACACAGCATCCTCTTTAGCTGCATAAATGTTTAAGATGTATTTGCTGCTCTAATTCCACTCTCTTGATCACTCCCGTTTCTAACTGCTGTAGTGTTGGGGTGCATGCAAATTGATAACATTTGATTCAATCCATCCCAAAACCCCTCTGTGTCTGTGTCTCACTTTTGTTCGCTGAGACCATCATTCCATCTGACCTCTTTACAAACCCTGCTCTGATATTTCATTCTGAGCCCTCAAAGGAAATGTTCACAGAATTATTACTGTGCAAAAGGTGGCTATTTGGCTCATCAGCTCTCCAAAGGATCACCTCACCAAATGCTATTCTTCTACCTTGACCCCGTAAACCTTCCCATTCGTCCTCTTCCAGTAACTATTCAATTCTATTCTCTTCATTGTACCTGACTCCACCACACTCTTTGGCAGTGCATTACTGACCATAAACATTCTCTGCACGATAACATTTTGTCTCATGTCACATGTGCTTCTTTTGTCAATCCCTTTACATCAGTGCATCCTCATTATTGATTCTTTTATGCATGTGAACAGTTTGTCCTGATCTACTCTCACTAGACCCGTGTTGGAGGTATCTTTGCCCTGTATCCCCTGGGATGGTGGATATCATTTCTCCGCATCACAGGAGACCAGTGCGAGACCATTCATGTGCTCTCACTGTGGGTCTGGATTCAGTACACCATCCAGCATCACTGTACTCCAGCGAACACACACTGGGGAGAGGCCATTCACCTGCTCTGAGCGTGGGAAGCAGTTCACTCAGATATCCAGCTTGATGAAACACCGGCGAGTTCACAAGTAACCATAGCGATTGGATTTATTTTGTTTGTTCATGGGATCACGGCATCACTTGCTGGGGCAGCATTTGTCATCCATTCTGACTGCCCAGGAGATGGTTCAGAATCAACCACATTATTCAGGGTCTGGATTCACATGTCGGCTGGACAAGGTCAGAATTAACAGTTTCCCAAGCCCAATGACATGAAGAGTTGATTTCTGGTCTATGACCCTATTTTGGAAATAATAATGAATAATTTTTGCAGTTGAATTAGAAGTGTAAGACCAAAATGGGTTTTATGAGAAAGTGAGGACTGCAGATGCTGGAGATAAGGGCTGAAAAATGTGTTGCTGGAAAAACGCAGCAGTTCTGGCAGCATCCAAGGAGCAGGAGAATCGACGTTTCAAGCATGAGCCCTTCTTCAGGGCTGTGCTTTTCTAGCACCACACCTTTTGACTCTGATCTCCAGCATCTGCAGTCCTGAAGAAGGTTCATGCCTGAAATGTTGATTCTCCTGCTCCTTGGCTGGTGCCTGACCTGCTGCGCTTTTCCAGCAACACATTTTTCAAAATGGGTTTTATCCTGATTGAGCACGTCCTCCTGTTTCTCTCAGTTGTTCTTGACAATCTCATTCTCCTCGCACCAGAACCTATTCCAGAGAGTGTTACAGAACAGGCAGAATGGTCAGCTGCAGCTGGTCACCTGACTGATCACTGGACCTGAGACGTTCACTCTCCACAGATGCTGCTAGATCTGTTGACTGTTTTTGTTTCTGATTTCCCAGCATTTGCAGATGTTTAGTTTTTCAATATTCATATTGTCTGTTGCAGAGGAGTTCATTGATGAATTTGGAGAGTTTTGAAAATTGCAAGTTAAGCCACAAATCAGCCACGATCTATTGAATGGCAGAGCAGGGTTCAAGGGCTGAATGGTCTCCTCCTGTTCCAATGAAAGTTGTCCTTCTGCGGCTTTTGGCAACATTTCCCCTCACTGCTCACTTCACCTCCATGTCTAACACACTGTTACTGACTGAACACACCTCCTGTGTTTGCACCAACCTGCTAATGTTCAGTGGCTCCCTGTCTTGTCACGCGGGTTTAACTCTCATCATGGAATGCTGTCTCGTATTACTGCGGGAATGTCCACCAAGGACACAGCCTGGAGTCTGTATCCCCTGGGATCCACAAACCCCATTTATTTCCTCCTTCTCTCATTCTGGCTATTGAACTCTCGGTTTCAATCCATTCTCCTGTCATGCTCTTCAACATGTCCATGTGGGTAGACTATAACCAGTTGGGATTTAATGAAGGGAAGTGTGGATTACGCAGAAACACGAGGAGAGGCGAGACCAAAGACAGTTCTCATTGTAACGGCAGAGTATCACTCTGACCCAGTGAGTGCGGAGACACCTGAGATTATGGGGGAGGAAGATTCAATCAGGTATTTGGGAAAACACTCAGACACAGACCTACCCATTTGATTTTTAACTCAGACAGAAAGACAAAGGAAAGATACACATTTAGATAGCAACTTTGACCTGGTGCAACAAAACATGTTTCAGACCTAACGATTCCAACCTCAAATCTCTGAGCCCACAAAAACAAAGCTTTCTCCTTATGCCAGGTTGTCCCTTACCCTCCTTATTTCTTGAGAAAAACATTTTGAGTTGTTCAGCCTTTCCTGGTGATTATAAGCTCTATTTTCCTGGAAGATTTGTGACGAATCCTTTATTATTTTTCTGTTCCTTGTGAGTTATGCCAGGTGACCTGTGCGGGTTTCGGTTGGAGTATTTGTTTTACAAATTCATTCTCACTCTCACGGACAGTGTGAAATTGCTGTAAAACAGAAGGAAAGGATTGAGTGAGCACCCACAGAAACACAAAGGCAGCATGTGTACCTGAGCTGAATGAACCTGACATTAGAAAAACGTGACGCCAATCACAACTAGTTCGAATTACAGAATCCCGTCAGTGCAGAAAGATGTTAATCAGTCCATCGAGCCTGCAAAGACCTGCTCTCCCACCCTACCTCCATAACCCCACATTTACCATGGCTAACCAAACCCACCTAACCTGCACACTACAGGCCATGTTATTACGGCCAATAGAGCAAACCTGCACATCTGTGGGAGGGTCACAGATTACATGCAAATGCTCGGAATTGTGGATGAAGGCTCACGAATATTTGACTGACACAAATGCTCTGTTTTTAAAAATAAAATCTGGGGGAAACTGCCACCTGAAAGATTTCCAATTTGCTCTGGAGGAAGATAAATCAAAGGTAAGGGGTAAATGTAGGGGTATGGGTGGGTTTCGCTTCGGGGGGTCAGTGTGGACTTGTTGGGCCGAAGGGCCTGTTTCCACACTGTAAGTCTAATCTAATCTAAAAAAAAACTTGTGCCACTGACCCAGGGGCCACAATGAATGTTAAAGAGGCCTGGGAACCATCAGAAATGTAATAGATTGTGAGGAAGGTGGGGATCAGACAAGGACAAAAAGACATTCTGTCACACGGGGGAAGGAATGAGAGATTAAACAGCAGAAATGGTAGTCCCTCAAGGTCAGATGGAATGGAATTAGGGCTGGGAAAGAAACCAGGAAACAAGGTATGCAGCTGTCAAATGCTTTGGAAAAACAGATTATAACACCATAGACGGCAGAGTTCACAGTCTGAAATTGTTGCTCTCGTTAGTGAGTACAGGTTGCAAAGCCTGGGTAGTTCTATTATTAGCAACACATATAGAATGGGCCAAGTGGCAGCGATCTGTGCTGTAAGTTTCTGATTTTTTTTATCTGACATTTGGAGTTCTAGTCTGATGATATTAATACATGTACAAATTGAACTGGAGTTTAATATTCTGGAGAAATGACAAATAAATCACATTGATCCTATTCTGCAGACCTTAGTCCATAGCCCTGCATGTTCCAGCATTTAAGTTACATCCATGTCCTGCTGGTGGAACAGGACATACAGGGATGGTGATGGTGGCGTCTGGGACATTGTAAGGTATGATTATGACTGTGTAAGGCCGTTAGTTGACAGTCTGTGTTCCAGCTCACCCAATACGATGCTGGCAGGGTGAGAAACTACATTTGGAGCTCTTCTGCTCACCAGTTCCTTTACTTTCTGTTTTTTTCTGATTTATTTCTCTCTTACTCACCCCCTTGCATTCGCTGACACAAGTGTCTCAGCATTGAATCATGATATCAGGATAACCCTGTATCCCATGCCTTATTAGTTTCTGAATAAGCCTTCCATGGGGAATGTTACCAAACACCTTGCTAAAATCCATATACACCACATCCACTGCTCTGTCCTCACAAACATGTTTGTCACATCCTCAAATAATTCAATAAGGTTTGTGAGGCATTACCTAATGCTCACAAAGCCATGCTGCCCATCTGTAATTAATCTATGCTTTTCCAAATAATCATAAGTCTTGTCTCTCAGAATCCTCTCCAATAATTTGTCCACAGCTGATGTAAGACTGATTCATCAATGATTTCCAGAATTATCTCGATTGACATTGTTGAATTATGGAATAACATTTGCCACCCTCCAATCATCTGGTATGATTCCAGTGGACAGTAAGGATGCAAAGATCATTGCCAAAATACAGAAATCCCTTCCCTCGCTTCCCATAAAAACCTAAATTATATCCTTTCCGGCCCAGGGCACTTCTCTACCCACATGATTTTTCAATATGTTCAGCACATTCTCCGTCTTACCATGGATCAGTTTGACCATATCAGCCTGTTTCATGCTGTCCTCACAATGAACAACGTCCCACTCACTCGTGAATACTGAAGCAAAGTACTCATTAAGAACTTCCCCTATCCCCTCTGACTCCTGGCACAAGCTTGCTTCACTATAAGGGGTATAAATGTGGAATTATGCCTCAGCACTGAATTAATGTAAAGATATTGCAATGTACAATCATTCGATTACTTTGAA
Organism: Hemiscyllium ocellatum; assembly: GCF_020745735.1. Lineage (NCBI taxonomy): Eukaryota > Metazoa > Chordata > Chondrichthyes > Orectolobiformes > Hemiscylliidae > Hemiscyllium > Hemiscyllium ocellatum. Next base: position 25,881,300 of record NC_083446.1, read on the forward strand.
TATTGAACTGTATCTTAACTGAGAAAACGCAGTTGAATTGACTTGATTATATTTCACTTCACGCTAACATTTATTATATTTCGAACCACAATAAGAGTTTCCTTTTTACATATATAAAACTTAATTAAAATTAATCGCATGTTTCTGTAAAGAAAATAGAATTAATATCTGCTTGTTCCTTCCTTTATCAATGCCTGCTCATTTTGAATTTGTGGAAGTGGTACATTGTTGAAAGGAAGGGGAATTGTCTTCAGCTGAATATTCACATTGAATGACTGATGCATTTTTAAAATCAAAGTACAATGATCACGCAGTTTTGTCAATTTGTCTTTCAAAGAATTGTCATGAGATTCCTGTTTATTTAAGTCTATCATTCCTTTATTCTATTGTTATTGTAAAATATTGTCTAATTTCCAGTCCATTACACACAGAAACTACCTAATTAATTCCCATTCAAATGACAACAAAAACAGCTGATTAGTTACTACAGCCGAGGGAAGGTTTCAAATCACACTTCAACAGAAATATATCAAGAGCTGTTCTGAATGTTGATTAGAGAGTACCTAAGCACAGACTGTATTGCTTTTCAATCCAACATTAGATCTGGTTTTATCTATTATGTCAATAATCACAAAATCTGATACTTCTTTGAATCAGATTACCAAGAAATATGTGTTGGAAAATTCGTTTTTGCCACTTTCTTTTACAAAAGACTGACATCTGTCCCTGTTTTCTCTAACTGTAAGAAATCTGAAGAGGATTTTCACTTTTACGAAAAAAGGGGAGCTGTTTCCCATATAAATTAATGCTTCTTCAACTAACGCCTTTTCAGCTTAGGTAAGGTTTCATAATAACGCTTTACGTTCGGATAGTGGGGATACCTGTATCTAATTCTGTCGCTTATAAGTTCCTGGAGAATATTTGAAAATGTTGCAGAATTAAAGGTTACGATGTCTAAGTAATGAGATTGATCTTTTTTTTTGCAAAGGAGCAAGTCCAAACAATTGAAACACATTAAACATTATTATCTCGTGCTATAGATTGGAAATAAAGTTGATATCTTCTTCAGTAAACTAACAAATCCTCCCACCTATTACTTGTCAGTCAGCTGATTGCCTACTTTGTAACTAAATGTTGTTATTCATCTAAATATTACTCCGTCCTTTGATCAAAGTGAATTTGGAATTGTTGTTCTGTTTATGAATTACCAGAAACTTGTTTTTATATTTCCAGTCACCTGTTCATTTTGACCGTAAGGTTGAAATACTTTGAAAATATTGGAGTTTGTTCATTTAAAAATAAGGTTTGCACATCTCTCACATATCTCATTTCTTGTATTATGATTCAAGAATGTTTCCTGGTGGAATTCAAGTAAATTCCAAACATTTGTTCACTTCAGATAAGATCTGTAACACCCATTTATCAATCTATTGTTAATGTTTTAGCTGGTTACATTGACATTGATTAGGTACTCATTCAGAGAGGTCAAATGGCAATTATAAACTATTTGCAGGATTATTGAATTGAAAGAGAAATACAGACGGGAAGGAATTGCTTTTTCATTCAAACGTGTCGGCTGTTCAAGATTTCTATATTGCGTTCCATTGGTTTACTTGTCGAGAAATCAAATTTATATTTCATGTCAATTTTTAAGGTGTTCTGTATTTTGAAATTTGTATCAGATTTAAGAATAAAAATGTGGAGAAATTAACATGAAAACTTCAGTGAATAGAATGCACAGTAAATTAAATTAACACATGCAACCTTTAGTATTATCTCTGAATATTCAGTCAAATATTTCTAATGTCAAAAGAGCATGGTGCCGGAAATGCACAGTAGATCAGGCAGCATGCGAGGAGAAGCAGAATCGATGTTTTGGCCATGAGCCATTCATCAGGAATCTTTTCTGATGATGGCCGAATGCCCGACAGGTCGATACTCCTGCTCTTTGAATGTGCCTTCCCTTTTCCAATGTTACAGCCTTCCTCACTTTCTACAAATATGTTTAATGAACATGAACTGAAAATGTTAGCATCAGGAGTTGAACGAGACCAAATTAACACATTTTTTGCAACATTTATAGTGTAAACCTGTTTGAGAACATGCAACAAATACGATCGAACAACATCTCTTGCCGTTAGAACACTTAGCCATTCATAATAAAGAATAACCATGCTTTGAACAACCAGTATGGTGTATAACGACTAAACTGAAATACCAGCGGACAATGATTGAATTTATTGGAGGGAATGACAATCATATCCTTACTTTTATAATGGTGATTGATCTCCTAAACAATAAAATTTTACTGTGATTATTCCACTGAACAGTAATTAGATGGTCATGAAGATCTTTGTGTAGCTTTATGTGCAGTGTTTTGTTTGAATATTGATTTCAGTAACATTGAGATATTTTACAAGATTAACAATTGACACTTAAAGGTAAGTTTTAAATGCAACGTTTAAAAAAATTGTTAGTTTTGGATAGCGAAACACAATTCTAAGTTTATCGAATCCCTACTGTGTGGAAACAGGCCATTTAGCCCAACAAGTCTACACTGACGTTCCAAAGAATAATCCACTCAGCACCATTCTTCTCTCAGACTACTGGACATTTACCCCTGACTAATGCACATAACCTACACATCCCTGAACAGAACGTGCATCTTAGAATGGCCAATCTACCTAATCTGCATATCTTTGGATTGTGGGAGAAAACCAGAACAGACAAACTCTACACATACATGTGGCCGAGGATGGAATCAAACCCAAGTGTATAACACTGTAAGACATGAGTGCTGACCACTGATCCTCTGTTCTCAATGCCCAGTCCCCATGCAAGAAGTGAGATACGTGAGAGATGTGCAAAATAAAAATCACTAACAAATCATGAATGAGCAATAATTAGAAAATTAATATGATCAAAGGACACAACAACATTCAGGTGAATTTCATTGTTTAACAACAAATGTGGGAATGAGTTAACTAATGAATAACGGGAAATGACATTTGTTTGTTTTGCTGATGAAGAAATTGACTTGCTTTTCATCTTTGCAACACTGCAGAATAGCGGTTTATATGCCTGAAATGTTTGAATTAAGCTCTTTCCAATAAAAAAAATCAGTGCAATCACATCTACCTCTTCATCCTTAAGACTCAAACATTATCAAATACTTTGCAGGAATTTAGAACCTGCAGAATTAGTTGCTTGGATTTCTTGGGAACTCGAACAGAATAAACAGCAGATTCTGTGAATTAGTCAGTCAATGTGATTATTCAGCTGAAGACAACACCCCTTCTTTACAAAATTCTCAACTTCGAAAAATTCAAAATGCATTGTCATTGTTTAATGAGATTATACAGAAACGTTAAGTCGTTTTCATTTGACTTAAGAAAACGCAGGAATTTTACATGATTTTGTTGCATGAAAAATACTTAAATCTTATTGTGATTAGAAATACAATAAATGTCTGCATCGAAGTGAAATATATTTAAATTAATTCAACTATGTTTCCGTGAGTAAAATAAGAATTCATATTAATAATGATTGAAATTGTACACTACGATATATTTAGTTGTTCATGTAAAGAGCCGTAATTCCACATTTACGGCAAATACTGGATTGAATAATTATTAGGTGTGAGCAACAACTGAATATAAAATTCGATAATTTAGAAATAATGAGAAACCTCATCTTGCTATGTGACTGAGGAATATAATGAAAGTGAGCATGAAAGTGAACAAATGATGCAGTCAATGACATTTGGTACATAAAGGAATTATAATAATTGTTCATTATTGTACAGTGATGAATGATGTTGGAATAGAAAAGACAAAAAAGAATCAATATGTTCAAAGCATTTCTTTTCTTACAATTAAATGAAACTAATAATCATTTTGCACAGCACGTGATTTGAAAAAGAAAGCAGTCATTTAATGTGTTATGTAAACTGAAAACTACTTCAGTTTTACAAAAATGGAGACTTTCCTAAATTCAAAGTTTAGGTTTGCTGAATTATACAACAAAAATGGTTGTCACTTGAAATATCTCTTGCATATAAATTTAAAATAAGTAAACTTAAAGATTATTAGAATGACAAAACGTTTGTTGTTTGCATGATTGTGTTACAGTCAATATCCGTTGTTTGAAGCAACATAAACCATCTTTAACTACTGAACTGAAATAGAAGGTATCAATTGCACTTGTCACCTGGAATAGTAAACAAATGCTTACTGTTTTCATTGGTTTCAGGAGCAATAAGGTACTTACTCAGGTTATTCTACTGAGCAATAATCAGATGGTGATGGAAGTCTTTGTGTTGCTTTATGTGTATTGTTTAGTGTGAACATTGGGTTCGATAACATTGAGATATTTACATGAATTAGGAACAGATCGATAATTGGGTGCGAATGATCTGATTTAAAATTAGACAGTTTTTGATATTTACGAGGATTGCTGAGTGAAACGTTCTTAAACCATCATGCAATTAACGGGATAAGTAAGAGGTATGCAAATTGTACTTTCAAATGAACACATCCTGATATTTTCACACAATTTCAATATCACATTCAATATAAATAGATGACTTGAAAGCTAAAAGCAAATCTCACACAATTCATAAACTGACCAGTAATTATAAACTGATAAATAGTAATAAGTGGCATTTTATTTTACTGAGAAGTAATTGATCTTTTCTCATATTTATAGCACTGGAGCATAAAATTCTGTGTTGTTTTAACTGAGATCTACAGAACAAAAGAAGATTAATGACTATCATGACTTTGTATATTTCAGCTTTATGACTGCAATATTCTCAAATATTTTCTGAGGAATATTGATTGAGTGGAATTAGATACATTTTGCTGTGAGTGACCAGAAGAAAGTACATAGTAGATACTGTGATTATTGGAATGGACGATTATACTTCTAAATAATCTACTGATATTGTGATTGGAAATACAGTAAATGTCAGCATCGAAGTAAATTATAATCAAATCAATTCAAAAATGTTTCCAAGTTTAAAATAAATGCAATATTCACAATGATTGAGAGATTGTACGTTGCGATGTCCTTGCAGTATTTATTGTACGGAAGCATAATTCCACATTTATACCCCTTACTGGATTGCACAATTATTAGATATAAGATATATTAGCAACAAAGGGATTTCAAAAAATATATATATATTCGTGAATTTGAGAATAATGAGATATACCATCTTGATATTAGACTGAGTAATATGTAGAAATGAAGAGAAATATTGCAGGGAAAAGTAATTGGAGCTTTCTGAATTTCAAAGGCTGAGATAATTGTTATATTTCACCTGAACAAAAAGCAGACATTTACAAAGAATTTTGCCAGGGATATTATTGGTCGTTTGGTATGTGCATGGGCCTGAACAGATAGGTATTAATATAGTAGCATTGACAACAAGAAATAATGAATGATTTTTTAAAAAAATCACCGCATTTTTACAAAGTCGATTTTAAATTGCTGTGCAATTATTGTAATTGAAAATTGCTTTTAGAATCCTGACAGATAAATTGACTTCATATTTTTGAAAACACCTTTCTCTGATGTTGATTGGATATTCATTAAGATTGAGAAACTGAAACTTAAAGCATAAACTTTAACTGTATGATGTGAAAAAAATCATTCAGCAACAATTGAAAAAAAAAGATTTTGTTTAAAAATGCAGGCAACGCAAGATTTACATGCTTCCAATAGTTTTCTTGAAGAGTCATGTCAATTTTGTTGATGTAGTTTTTACCACAGTAAATGTTTCGACATTTATTTCAGAATTAGCAGGAAAAGAATTCGGCCATGGAAGGGACTATTACTGTGAACAAAACATAGAGTCAATGACATTTCTCATAATTGTGTAATTATTGTTCACTGACATCTAATATGGGAGGTAAAGGAGAATTGTCAACATTTCCAAGCAATATTTTTCTTATAGTGAAATGAAAATAAAAATCATTTTGGAGGGCAATTTGTTTGAAAAAAGGAGACAGTCATTTCATTTGACATTTGAGCTGAAGACTCGTTCCCGTTTCCCCATTGTAGTCTTTGCAATAATTTAAAACTTAGTGTTGTTTTAACAAAAGAACAAATTGATATACTCGAAATGTTTCTTGTACACCAAAAAAGTAAATGTAAAGCAATTTTATCCTGAAAATTATATCGCTCTGAATGTCATCATTTCACACACAATAAATGTTTGTATTGAATTGAAATGTCATCACAGCTGTAGAAGGGTATTCCCCCTGACAGGGAATGAGCACTCAGGAGAAAGGCTGACCTCAGGCATGTGGAAGATGTTTACTCATGCAGCAACCAGTTAATGAAGGGATCATCCCCGGAGGGCAATCACGGAAGGGAGATCCATGACACACTGTAACATGTACAGTAAAAATCAGCATTTTTATGGACTTTCTGCATCACAACGGCCACATGCAATGTGGTTACAGCCCTTCCCTCCTCATCCAGCCACCCAATTGAATCACATAATCGCAGATGGGATTTCAAATGGACATCCCCAGATTCCAACGGGGAACTTTCCATGCGTCTTATTGACATAGATTCCAAAGTTATTCCTGAACCCCCTTGGGCCCCTCAGGACACCTTATCAGTTGGGACGTTTTGAATTCTGCTATTCATTATATTTTATTTTGTCAAAGCCAATTACTGCTTATATTTTTCACTGTCTTAATTATTTATGTGCAAAGCAATAGAAAAGACAGTTATTTTTAGCTTATTTGCTATAAGATTAGAAATATGACTTGTGCTATAAAGTTCATTATATTGTGTAAAATTATACAGCTACTCTTTCTGTCAGGACTTCATAATTAATGGGCAATCAACATCATACCGGGAAGTTAATTCCTAAAACTAACTAACTTCAAATCTCAGTCTAAATGCTTTTCTATGATGTTTTTAGTAGGCATTGGTTACATGTATCAAACTTATGTTGCAAATTTCCCCTATTATACACAAGAATCTGTAATTAGAACCTTTGTTTAATATTCTGAGTAACTGTAAAATAATAGCTATATCTGACAAATGAACTCTTCTGTTTTCCTATTAGCTGCTTAGTGAGTTAACTGGGCTACACCCTGCAGCTGTTGTTTATTCATTTATTGGGATAATTATCCTTTCATTTATGAAGATCAGGATTGGTCATTTGTTTGTATGTCGGCATGCTCTTATAAAGAAATGTCTGGAATGTTGTAGTCCTGGCGTTGGACTCGGTACATTGGTAGTGTGCTTTCTTTCAATTTAAGACTGGAACAAAATGTTAATCTAGTTTATCACCCCCTGACACCTTGTATTTTAATTCTAAGGTAGGCTGCCTGTTTTTGAAAGTCAAGCATTTTGTATGAGCCAATATTGACCATTCTATTCCAGGTGGGGGCAGCCCAGAACAGCAAATCAACTAAGATTCAAGTATTGAAATAAAAATCACCATTCGCTACCATTGGTATTTGTACAATGCAATGCGTTACATTACTGAGCCTTAATTTCACACTTAAACTCGATATACTGGAGTTGGTCAATTCTTAACTATTAGATATAAGCAACAATTAATTTTAAAAACATTTCATAGCAAATTTAAAAAATGATTAGACATCTCATATAGCTGCCCGTCATGTGTAAAAATGAACAGCATTTATTGGAGTGTAAAATAATCAGACCTCTCTTAATATGTCAGGATGAATATTAATCCAATGATTTCTGTGAACATTCAAATGAGAAGAGAACAGATATTACCTGTGAGTGTTGGACAAGGAATCATTAATTAGTTTGTATTTGTGTTATCCTGGAATAAGAGAACTTTTTTAAAAAAATAATGACACTAAGAAACATTGGATTAAATTAAAACGTGAATTTGACCATGTTTCTTACAAAACCTAAACTGTGTGATTTTTGGAATGACAATGAATTGATAATTAATTTTAGAACTTTGGCAAAGTAAATGATTCAATATTTCTAAATGGATTTGCTCTGATGTTGACTAGATAGTTCTTAATCGGTCAGACGAGAATGCAAATTCTGGCATGATGATATGGAAAGACATTAGACATTCAGTGAACATTGATCAGAAATGGTTTGTCATTCAAAATTCTCAGATCTTCAAGATACTTGGTTTCTCTACTTTTCTTCTGAAGAAATATAATATATAATAAGAACAAATTCTGCATTATACTTAATTCATGCAATTTTTCATCTCATCAATATTTAGACATTGGAGTCAGAATTATAAAGAAAATAAGTCATAAGGGAGATTTATTTTCACAGAAGCATACAGTCAACAGCATTTATCAATGTATTTGTTTCAATGTTGTCTCTGAATAAACAGATAAATATATTTAATGGGGATCTTTTGACAATGTAATGAGCCACAATTAAATTTTTATCATAATTTTTGGATTGGAAATCTATCAGAAAAACATCCTATATTCAGGACTTGCTTCATCCCGATACATGTTATGTGTAGTATCCTCAGTCATAAGAAATAAGGTGTCATCATGGGTCTGGGAAAATATAGTGTGTAAATTACAATAAGGGTTCTCTTGCATATCTTTGGATCTGGTGAGACTGTGATGTTTGCTGTGATTATTCATCCTGAGAACAATAAGGCACGTACAAAGCATTTTTCACCAAACAGTAATTTGGTGGTCTTGAAGACCATTACGAGTCCTTTGCTTTCAATAATTTTGAGTTGATTTCCATGATCTGCGAAATATTTTAGAACATTTTACCAGAATTCTGGATTCTAAGCATTCAATGGGTTTCGTGCAAACACCCTTCACTTGTTGTCATTCTCAAGTGAGGTGTATAACGCTCAGGCACTGGCTGCAAGTCAAGGTGCCAGGAAGTCTGCTTCAAACTCTCCAAAGCACAACTCTCGGGCTGGTTGTGACTGGATCTCTCGAACATTTGTGACCTCTTTGACTGGTCTTCCCACAATTTTCTGTAGCTGATTATTTTGTCTAATGTTTGCTTTAGTTTGGCCTTTTTAGCTCTGATTTCTCCACCTGTAGGAATATTTAGAATGTTCAATTATGGGCGACAGGTCACTTGACGTTACTGGACAGGTAAAATATGATTGGGAGATGCCGGTGTTGGACTGAGTGTACAAAGTTAAAAATCACACAACACCAGGTTATAGTGCAACAGGTTTAATTGGAAACACACTACCTTTCGGAGCGACACTCCTTCATCGGGTGATCACCTGATGAAGGAGCGTCGCTCCGAAAACTAGTGTGTTTCCAATTAAACCTGTTGGACTATAAGTTGGTGTCGTGAGATTTTTAACGTTGTACACCCGAGACAACACCAGCATTTCCAAATAAGATCAACCATGACTTCGTTGAATGGTTGTGCAGACTCCTTGCGCTGAATAGCATTCTTCCACTTGATTTAACATTTTGTCTAACGCCTTATTTTATTCATAAGTTCAGAATTTTGAGGGGATGGGATGAAGTGACATAAAAGGTTTATTGAACAGATCAGACAGAGCAGGAACAAGGCTCATGAACTCAGGCAGAAGAAATGTGCTGTGACCTGGGGGCAACAAATGACACTGGGCACAGCGCAGGTGGCTGTGTACAGAAGCTGTGATTGCTGAAGGAAGTTGCTAGGTCTTATACAGTGGGCAAGTCAGTGATCACTCTGGATGTTGGATCCTTGTATAATTCACACACAGCAGGAATTTGTGAAAGAATGAAATGTTTGTTTCATTGGAGAATTTTTCTGCGGTTCCAATTCCGAGTGACTGTTCGAAATACTGATCAGATCTTTGTGTGAAGTGTTAGGTTAAAATACTCATGAACAACCCCACTGGATAAACTTATGCTCCCGATCTGTAGTTTTGTTTTCTTTCTTTCGATGTAAATTCATAGAAAGACAAGATGGAATGGAGGGCAGAAAGAAAAAAGCGTTCTTTCTCATTGCACCAATTTCATCTACAATTGAATAGAATGGCTGCTCTCACTCTTCATTACGACTTTAATGTGGTGTCGATTATTTGTGAATCTCCCGTGCAGTGAAGGGCAAGAACAAGATTCTCGATCCAGTGTATACCAGAGTGTGAGATGCAAAGAATAACTGCTAGAGCGTTACATAAAGTTAGCAACCAGAGTGTGACTCGAACCAGTGAATGTGGAGCACAGCGGTATAATTACCAACCACCATAATCCCTCGGTCCCCTCTGCACATTTTGTAGAGGGGTGACATATGACCACACCATTGTGCTTCTGCCTTCACCAGAATTATAATAACAGCAAATTCCAATAAATAGTCATGCTGGTCAGAATGATTAACCGTCATTGATACATTCTGAGTCAGAACTGAATCAGAATGAAACAGGACAAGAAGTTTCAGTCATATTTGCACATACATTTGACTCATAATTTCTTCGGTCATTTTCTCTCTCACATGAAGAATCAGCCATGGTGAGTGAAATAAAGGCGATGTTGTCGCTCAATGGCCTTTCTCATTTGGCTGAACCTGAAGTGGATTAAATCGCAAGAACTCATGATTTGTTCGTTTCATTTTAATTTTGCTGAAACCTCACAATGTTCGTGGTAATAATCAGAAGTGAATTAGGTATATCTCATTGGAACGTTTAATGTTGTACTCAAAGTTGCTCTGACTTTATTTCAGCTTAAGAAAAATACTGCTTAGAAAAACAGAGAGTTAAAGTGCAAAAGAAAACCCACCAGTTTTGTTGCTCGTTGCTTTGGCAAATTTCACTGAGTACTAAATGGACCAAACATCATGGTGTTTGTTCTCACATCCTTAACGCATGTGATGAAAGCAGGAAGACGATCTCTAAGCAACTGGTCACTTCCTATTCATTATGTAATATCTTCCCTTCACAATAAATAAAAATCCACTCAGTTCCATTTACAATGCTTTAGGTGGAATATTATGCCAAATCTTTCAAAATGCACACTTTTGGAACCAAATCTTATTCAGCTGCACACATTAAAGGAATTTTAGATTAGATTAGATTACTTACAGTATGGAAACAGGCCCTCCGGCCCAACAAACCCTGGGGTGTAAAACCATTTCATGGAATCACAGAATCCTAAAGTGCAGAAAGAGCATTTCAGTCAATCGGGCCAGTATTGACTCACTGAAGAGCATCTCATCTCGACCCACCTCCCCTCCCTATTTCCATATATTTCACCTGAAGAAGGGGAAACCCTCCCCCCTTATGATTTCAAATAAACCTGTTGGAGTATAATCTGACGTCCTGTGATTTCTGACCTTATCCCCACATTTCCCATGGCTAATTCACTTAACTAACTTAATTCATCACTGGACACGAGAGGGCAACTTAACTTTGCCAATCAACCCAACCCTCCCTCTGAAAACCAGTGCGAATTACTGAGACAATGTTCCATCATACTGAGTAAATGCTGTGTCATTTTTTAATGTTTTTATACCCTGGTAACAGCCTCATCAAAATAAATGAACCCAAATTCAATGTATCGAAATGCTCCTCTGTCCTTTACAATTTCATTTGTGCTGCGGGAAATGTTTCTGCACTCATATTTGAATGTGTTTACGTTGTTTCTTCCTCAGCTTCCTGCTTCTAGTAAACACTTCAATCCGGAACAAGTCTGTCAAATACTTTTCATTCCAACACAGTCACAAGGTGAAGTTTGCAGAAGTCACGTATTTGGCCGTTCACTGACACTCAGCCTTCCTGAGAGCTGCAGTTCTTCCCCACCTTTATTCAGGCAGCACTGTCCTTCCTGTGACATGCCCCATCTAGAATGGAAGGACAAGTATCAATATCCGCACTTGGGAACGGGGCGACAGTTTTAAAATATTTACACTGTCCCCAGCGGAGAATTGAGCCCTGTGACAGGTGGGGATACTAACTACGAAACTACCGAGAACAAGAGAGTCGAAGGAGGCCCTTCAACCAATTGTGGCCACACTTCTCAAATACAACTGCCTAATGAACTGAATCACATTTCACAATTGTTACCCCACAGCCTTATATGTCTTGGCATCACAAGCTCACATCTGAATATTTATTCAGGTTGTAAGGGTTTCTGTCGCTCTGAACAATGCAGATAGTATATTCCAAATTCCAACCACCCACTGGCTGATAAAGCTTTTTCGCACATCTTCGCTGCGCCACTCAGTTCCTCTGGTTCTGGGGCTGGGAATTGGGACTGTGTGGCAGCAGTGGTTACTGCCTTGTGTGGGGAAATTGGTGAAGTAGCCAATGTTAAACTGCATTACGATTGAAGCATACATTTCAACAACACCTGCACTGTCTCCGGAGTTTTTGATATTTTGGAGAAATCTACTTATCTCAGCCTTCAGCATATTAATGATGGAATCACCACAGCTTCTGGGGGAACCGACATTAAACGGTCAGCCCATTCTGAGTTCCCACATATCTGCTACTGTTCGCTTAGCACTGATATTGTGCATGTGGTGCACTGCCTAATATGTCCTATGAGACTGTACTTATTGCTCACTGACAGCACCCTCATCTGTGGAATGCCGCGATCGTATAGTGGTTAATACTCTGCGTTGTGGCCGCAGCAACCTCGGTCCGAATCCGAGTCACAGCAGTAATTGCTCTATCTGCTCCAGCTCTTGGAAAACACGAAGGAATCAGTTGTTTGGATAAGGTAACCTTTTCCAAGGTGATGATCTTTTCCCTTCAAATTCTGCTCGCTCACATCTCTGTATTTCATATGTCAGAATTCAAATCCACCCGTTCTCAAAGATTTCACTCCCTGCTACGATCACTAACTGAACTTTTCATCCCACAACCCCATTACATTAATTTAGAGATGCCGGTTTTGGACTATGGTGTAAAAAGTTAAAAACCACACAACACCAGGTTAGAGTCTAACAGATTTAACTGAGCACTAGTTTTCTGAGCGCCGCTCTTTCATCATGTGGTTGTGGAGTCATTTCCTATTTCATTAAGGCACTGCAGAATCCAACACTGACTCTCACATTGATACCATTCAGTCTGTGCTGCTGCGGTCACCGTTGCTGGGTGAACGTGCCCCAACCCCACCATCGGTACCTGCAGATCAGTTGATCCATTTGGTTACGGCTGTTGTGAGGCCAATCCTCAGGTAGCAGCTTTTACTGATATGGACTTGCGATTATGGGCGGTCAAGCTCAGGAAAATGACACAGGACAATATCGAGGAAACGCGACTTCATTGATAAAGATTAGTTTCACGGGTTTTCTGCAATGGCCGAGCGCTATTACCACTGGACTGTTAACTCAGATACCAAGCAAATGAACCAGGGCCCCGGGTTTGACTCTAACCATGCCAGGTGTTAGAATTGGGATACAATACATATCTGGAATTACGAATCTAATAACACCTAATGGCCAATTGTTGAAAAAAACAAAACCATCGTGTTCACTGACGTCCTTTGACGAAGGAACCTGCTATTCTTACCTGGTCAGGCCTCGATGTGACTCCAGACTCACTGCAATACGGTTGAGTCTCGACTACCCGCTGTGCAATTAGGGATCGCAATCAATACTGCCGAGACAGCGACGCCCTCACAGTGTAACAAAATAGAAAAAAAGTTAATTTAGCTCTCGCTAGAGTACTGTGTGCAGTTCTGCAATTCACAGTATGGCAATGATGTGATCGCACTGGGAACGTTGCAGGAGAGATTCAATGGGATATTGTCTGGGCTGAAGAGTTTCAGTTATGAGGAGAGATTGGACAGACTGGGGTTGTTTGTCACTGAGCAGAGGAGATTGGAGAAGACATGACTGAGATGTACAAAATAATGAGGGATATGGATAGGATAGACTGAAAGAAGCGTTTGTTACTGATGGAGGGATTGAACACCGGGGCCAAGAGATTTTGGGAAAAGGCAGAAAGGTTTGATTATATGTGCGGAAATGGTCAGAGAGGCGGAAACTCTTTTTACCTGAAAAAAACTCAGATGTGAATTTGTGATGCCAAGACATATCAGACTATGGGCTAAACAATGGAAATCTTGTTTCAGGTCGTTAAGCAGTTGTGTTGGACAAGTGCGGCCACAACAGGCTGCAGGGCCTCCTTCGATTTTGTTGTCTTCCACAGTATCGTAGATCGTGTCCCCGCCTGTCACTGGGCTCAATTCTCCGCTGGGGGCATCGTAAATGTTTTAAACCTGTAGCTCTGTTCCCCAGTGAAGGTTATTAATGCCTGGCCTTCCATTCTCGATGAGATATGTCACAGGAAGGACAGTGCTGTCAGAATCAGCTGGGGAAAGGCTGCAACTCCTGGGGAGAGAGTGTGTCAGTGAAAGTGCAAACACGTAACTTCTGCAAACTCCACATTGTGTTTCGTGTTGAAATGAAAACCATTATGTAGAGTTGTTCCTGACTGTGTATTTATATAAAGCAGCAATTTGAGGAAGAAAACAGAATAAACCCATTCAGACCTGAGTGCAGAAACATTTCCAGCAGCACTAATAAGGTTTTACAGCGCAGAACCGCGTTTGGATGCATTGAGCTCGGTTTGAGGGCGCAGCTTGCTTTCACTCGGCTGAGTTGCCAGTGTCTAAAGCCATTAAACATGATACGGATAGTGTTCAATATGGTGGTACATTTGCTCATTGGTTCGCACTGCTGGTAAGTCTGTAGGTTAGGTGGATTTGCCGTGTTAAATTCGTTGTTGTGTTCAGGGAGTGAATTCATTAAGTTAAGTGAGTTAGCCATGGGTAACGCAGTGATAAAGTCAGCAGTCACACGATGCCAGGTTTCATTCCAACAGGTTTATTTGAAATCACAAGCCAGAGGCATGCCAGGATAGAGACGGGAGCTAGGTCTGGTTGAGGTGCTGTTTTGAATGTCCCTACAGACCTGATCGGCTGAATTGTACTTTCTGCATTGTTGGGAATCTGTGATTCTATCAGAGAGGACACTGCCAGCGCTTACTGGGCTGCTAAGACATTAGAGACGATGCCTACTGCGTTTCGTGGGGATGGAATTTTATTTATTTGTGTGTTGGAAAGTTTGAAACTGAACCAAGGAAAACCGAATGGAAGTTTTCCAGAGTATTTGAGGTTTGGAGAGAGTAAATAGGTGGTAATTTCTCTCTTTCAAGTTCGCAATTTTTTGAACGTCAGGCTTTCAAAACCATCGATGTCGGGCAAAGAAATAATGAGAGCAGAATTTCTGTCACTCTGAGAATCCATTTCCAAATATTTGGAGAGACGCATTTCGAGACACAGAAGCAGTGAGTTTCACCAGGAGAGAGACAGCCTGTGGCCAGGTAAAAGTGTAAATGTGGGGTGTGTGTGTGTGGTGGGGGGGGGGTGCGGGGGGTGAGGTGTGTGGGCGATGGAAGTTGTGAGGAAACAATGTCTAATTTGGACGAATTTAGATGTGAAGAAATATCGGAAACGTATGCAGCTGAATAATATTGAGCAAAGAACCATCAGAGTTTTGAAAGATTTATATTAATATTCCACATGAAACATGATAAATGGAACTGAGCAGATTTTGTATATTGTCAAGGAAAGATATTCCATAATGAATAGGAAGTGGCCTGTCTCTTGGAGATCGATTTCCTGTTTTAATCCCACGCCTTAAAGATGGGAGGACAATCGGCATGATGTTGGGTTCATTTGATACCCACTGAAATCTGCCAACGTAACTGAGCATCAAAACTGGCATCTTGTTTTGCAGTTTAACCTTCTGTTTTTCTCAACAGTATTTTCTTTAAGCTGAAATAAATTCGGAGCAAAATTGAATGCAACATTAAACGTTCCAATGATATAAATCCAATTCACTTCCGATCATTGCAATGAACAGAGTGAAGTTGCAGCCAAATTAATAAAATTAAATGAAGAAAACTGCATTTCCGGAAATTTTACCCAGTTCAGGTTCAGCCATATGAGAAAGCCCATCGAGCTAAAACATCACTTTCACTTCTCTCTCCATATATGCTTCTTCACGTGAGAGAGAAACTGTCTGAAGAAATTACGCGTCAAGACTAAATATGCGTGTGAATGTAACGGCAATTTCATGTTTGCTGGTTAATTCTGAGACAGTTCCGACTTGGAATGAATCAAAGACAGGTATTCCTTCCAAGGACGAGGTCAATTCTTTGGATTTTGCTGGTATTATTATTCGCTGAAAGCAGAAACATAATGGTGTGGATTCGATTCCTCTCAGGGAATTTCTTATCCCCTGTGTGCACCATATGTAATGTTGATGTGTGTTACATGTGTGCCCCTTTGCAATGGGCTGAAGTGGTCCAGAGGTGAAGGCGACGGGTTGGTCTTTCATTGCGCATGTGTGGATTTGAATCCTACTCTGGCTGTTACTTATATCAAAAACAGCTGTGGTTTTCGTTTGTGCCTCGCATCTTTAGTATACATTGGATGGAGAGTCTTGCTCTTGCCTTTCATTGCCCCGGAGATTTGTGATAAATCGAAACCTCATCAAAGTCGAAATAAAGCAATTTGTTTCCTTTGTAAGTTAAATTGGGATAATGAAAAGGAGTGCAAACGTTTCTTTCCTCCTTTCATTCCATTTTGACTTTCTATGAATTTACATCGAATGAAAGCAATACAAATAAGGAGAGATCAGGTGCAATATTTTATCCAGTTGGATTGTGAATTTTAATGTAACACACCACACAAACTTTTGATCAGTATTTTAAACAGTCAATTGAATTGGAACCGCAGAAAACTTTTCCAATGAAATGAGCCTTTCATTCTTTCACAATCTTTTACTGTGTGCATCATACCGGGATCCGTCATCCAGCGTGATCACCAAGTTGGCAACAATATTAGATCCACCAATTTACTTTAGCAACCACAACTTCTGCACATACACATCTGTGGGTGTGCCCAGTGCCATTTGTTGTCTTCAGGCCACAGCACATTTCATGTTTATGAGCTTATGAGCCTAGTTCCTGATCTGTCTGATCAGTTTGAGAAACCTTTACTATCACTTCATCCCATCCCCTCAAAATTCGAAACTTATCAACAAAGTAAGGCATTAGACCAAATGACGCAGTAGTGGAAGTCGGCCATTCAGACCATCGAGTCTGATCGAACATTAAATGAACTCATGGCTGATCTGATAATCTTCAACTCCATTCTCTTGCATTGCCTCGACAAAGTGTTATCGTCTTTCTGATCTGTCTGGCACAGTTTGAAAATGCACAACAACTCAACCTCAACAACAGTTTCGGTAAGGAGTTCCACTGATTCACTGGCCCCTGAGCAAAGAAATGACTCCTCATTTCTGAAATAAATTGGCAATTCTGGGTTCATGTCCTCTGGTGTTCTCCTCATACCAGAGGGTAAACCACCTGCCCATAACTACCCTGTCAAGATCCCATGAATATTGAACGTTTATAAATGTTATCATGTGATTATACAGATCCCCTCCGCCTCCTTTGTTTCAAAGAGAATAATCCCAGCCGAACCAATCATTCCACGAAGCTCCGTTTTCTCCTTTGTTGACAATATATCGGAGGCGGAAATATTACAGCGAATGCGTGGAAATACGTTTGCAAGCAGTGGGTTGCTGAAATCTGAAACACAGTGCATGCCAGGATCGGAGAGGCAAAGTCCACATAATTTTCTGAAGTATTCAGATGTGAATTTGTGATGCCAAGACATACAAGGCTCTGTATCAAGTGATTTAAAAAGGAGTTCGGATAGATAAGCGCTTGTGATTGAGCAATACAGGTACTCAGTTACAAGAGTGGGTTATTAATACCCGTCCTTTCATTCTCGAACGGACATGTCAGAGTAAGAACTGTGCTGTCTGAATCAGCGTGGGGGAGTGCTGCTGCTCCCGGGGAGACACAATGACAGTGACTGTGCAAACACGTGACTTCTGAAAGCTGTATCTAGAGTCGGTGTTGGAATGAAAATCATTAGGTAGTTTTGCTCGTAGTGAGGTGTTTACTTATAGAAGGTAGCTCAGGAAAATATACATTCTACAGCCCTTTCCCCACTCGCCCATACCACTGAATGCCGCCACTATGTAGGACAATTTCTCTCTGAGCACCATTATCCAGTCCTCCTTGGCCCCCAACACTTCCCCATACGGCACAATTACACGAAATCTCAGAAGATGCAATGCTACTTGTTTACGATGCCTCTCCTCACTGTGTAAAGTTCCAGTGATTTATCTGCCACTCACTCAATTTAGCAAACTGCATTTCCTGCTCACAATGTGATCACGTCAAGACTGGGGGGAGAAAAACAGAGCGGGTGACAAACGTGAGTACACCTATGTTCTGTCTGCAAACAGAAAAATAACTTGACCTTCTAGATTCCTGTCACTGCAAATTCCCACTATGTTCCCATGCCTCCATGTCAGTTTGGTCTGCTGCAGAGCTCCCGCATGGCCTGTGCAAGTTGGAAGAGCGGCACGTCATTTCCGAATGAGAGACCGTGCAATCTTCAGTACCCAACATGGAGTTCAATCATTTTAGACCCTGCCCATCTTCTTTCGCGTTCCTGCCCCATCTACACATACCATTCATTCCAAAGGAAGATGGTTTGGCTCGAAAATTTCTCCCCAGATGCACTAGACCTGCTGATTTTGTTCCGATATTTCTACATTTCTTTTGATAACTTTATTCTGTTGGGATTGCCAGCCTTCAGGAAACGTGCGTTTGGACGGGATTGTGGTCAGAGGAGATTTATCAACGTGATGCCTGAGCTCGACCATTCCCCCTGCGAAGATAAGCGAAAGTGAGGGCTGCAGGTGCTGGAGCTCAGAGTCGAGAGTGTAGTGCTGGAAAAGCACAGCACGTCAGACAGCATCTCAGGAGTAGAAAAATCAATGTTTCGGGAAAAAAAACACCGACATTCAATTGCCAGCCGATGCCTGGAGGAAGAAAATCTTTTGTTCCACCTTAGGACCCTGCAACCATACGGGATAAATGTGGATTTCAACAGCTTCCTCATTTCACCTCCCCCAACAATATCCCAATCCCAAGCCTCCAGCTAGGCACTGCTCACTGGACCCGGCCATCATTGCCACTCCGAACTACAACCTTCTACCTCTCTTCATGCATCTATCAGTTTCCCAGCTATCTGACCACCAACCCCATTCCCGACTCAAAAGCCTCATTCCTGATGAAGGGCTTATGCCCGAAACATCGATTCGCCTGCTCCTCGGATGCTGCCAGACGTTCTGTGCTTTTAAAGTACTACACTCTCGCCAATGCAAAGATAGATGAGTGCGACTGGGGCTCTCTATCTGAGAGCGGAGAAAGCTGAGAGAGAAATTGACTAACGTACACAGAAATGGAATAGATATGTTTGACAGGAATAAACTTCTTATGGGAAGGGTAAATAACCAGGGTTATAGATGAAACGCTACAGGGAGGATGTTCAGTTAAGATTTAGGAAGAATGTTTACATCCGGAGAGGGTTGTTTGTCTGGAACTCACTGTTTGAACGTGTGGTAAAGCTAAGAGTCATCCAAATACTTCAGGAGCATTTAGCTTAACACTTGCGGAGCTAGAGCATGCACGGATAAGGAGCAGGTACTGGAAGGTGGGGCGAAGATAAACAGATATTTATTGAAAGACTTGAATACTGTAACTTTCGGTGCAGTAAAATGGAGGCTAGCGCAGCTCAGTGGCACAATGAAAGACGTGGTGGACATCTACTGCAAAGTTAAGATCGCGATTCACAGTTTGTGGTTTTGATTCCCGCCAGAATTGCAGTATAGTTCAGATTTCAGCTGATTCTATGATTGTTCTGCTGCTTCATCGTCAGTTCCCATCGTCTGGAGTTCTCGTCCCTGCTACTGACCAGAGAAGGTTCCTCACTTTCTTCGTGTGAGCTTTAAGAAAATCATATCATTTGAAATATGATCAGCCAAAAATCGGCTGCTCATTCACAAAACCCACTGCAGATACCCACTGTTTTTCCTCACAGTTCCCTCCTACGGTTGCACAGATTGTTTCAATTTATTCAGTGTCTTTTTCCCTTTGGGTATTAGGTTGATGTAGATGGGCTGGGAAAAGACATTGACCTGTTCGATTACCCGTAATTATGTCAAATGGCGGGGTAGCGCTGGCGGGTGAAATGGCCCCCTCCTATTCCCCTCAGTCTCTGCTGTTTCTGACAGAGGGTTTTAAACACTAGCATGATGAGGACAATGTGAATCTACACCACGGAACACCAAGGTCCTCCCGTACATCCCACCGCTCTCACAGCTGCTGTTGTAGCTTCAGATCAGACAGTGCAGGATTCCCCCAGGTGCTCTTTCAAGCTGCATGCTCCTTCACACAGGTTTCCAACTAGACACATAGAGCAAACTGCCGGTTAGATATTGGGGATTCAGGGGCAGATTTCCCTTATTTCTGACTAGAGTTCTGACCATGGTAATAAACATGAATTTCTGGCGTTCTGTATCTTACTCTAGATTCTTATCACTTTACAGTTTAAACTGAAATTCAATTTACTCTTGGATGACATTCTTATGTCTTCAGTATTCATGAAAACTGTGCATTATGTCCTTGGATGAAGCCATGGTGAAGATTAATGATGAGTACAGTGTGTTTCATGTTGTCTGTAGGATCTTGCAGAAGCATGTTCGTGAAGTGTGGTTGAATCGAATTCTGTGCCGAATTGAAGCCGACCGAGTGAGAAGCCCTGTGATAATGTAACATTTTCTGTAAACAACGCAGCGATCCTTGGAAACCCAGTTTTCCATCAAGTCTATTTTGCACATCATTTTTCTGTATCCCATTAAATCAGTGAGTATTAAAAGGACTCAGTCCCGTTCCTGGTCATTGTGACCAAACGACCAAGGCAATCGATGGCAATGATAATGATGCTTGACATCGACAGGTGCATTCCTACTCACTAGAGTCACATTGTATTACAGATCACGTAAGCAGAGGAGATGATGATCCTTCTGGCACCCTGAGACAGTGCGACAATTAATCCCACGTTGTTAGTCTCACTCTATACCAAAAACCAGTTAGCCAACGGACTGAGCTAACCGGCTTCCATTTAATGTAAAGCTAAAACAAACAGCTCAGCACATTAGCAATCTGTAGTAATTCACGATTGAGTGGGTTGGTTTCTGAAAATTAAACGTACCTTCTGAACAATGAGTGAGGCTATTCCAAGATTGCCTTCTCTGACTGTGCTGGGTCATGACTGATGTTCTCAATGATATGGAAGTGCCAGTGCTTGAGTTGGGTAGACAAAGTTAAAAATGACACAACGTCAGGGCATAGTCCAGCAGGTTTATTTGGAAACACTAGCTTTCAGAGAGCCGCTCTTTCACAGGTGGGTGTCTTTCTGCAGAAACTTGATGTGTGTGTCAATATGCGCGATCGTTTGGAAAATCATCTGGACTTTAATTGACCGTTCGTGGTGTCGATGGTACCCATGACATAGATGTGTTGGTGTTGGACTCGGGTGGACAAACTTAAAAATCATACAAAGCCAGATTAGAGTCCAACAGTTGACCACCACCTGATGAAGAAACAGTGCACGGAACACTGGTGCTTCCAAATATGCTTGTCCGATACAATCTGATGCTATGTGATTTTTAAACTTTGAGAGCTCATGGTAATGTTTACTGGATCGAAGACAGTAAACGAATTTTTGTTCGTGGAGATGAAAATTTCAAATATTATCCACCTCAATGTAACAAAAAAAATTTTGGATGTGTGCTGAATCTCTACAATGCGCTTGTGCCAAGCAAAGGTTGAACCTGCACCTGCCTGATCCGTAGCCAGCTATACGAATGGCTGTACCACTGGCCAGATGCACAGCTGAAATTTTACACGCTGCAGAGCTGTGGTGCTGACAATGACATGAGCAATAACAGTAACAGTCGCAAGGTGAACAAAGAACAAAGATAATCACCATCAATGATCCACTTCAAATTGTCTTAAAAAACTACCATTCACAATTTGAGCAGCCAATCAATGAGGTCGCTGCTGATCAAGAAAATTGCAACTTACTTTGCTGCGTTTTCACCCTAATTAGAGGTAAACTCCAGCCTAATCATGACATCGCATATTCCTATTAATTTTCAGATTTAGATTATGTTTATGACCTGTCCGTATTTGCAGGAAACTGAACAACATGAAATGAGTGAAAACTTCCTTCCCGTGATATAATCCAGTGCAGCGTCGGCCAGAAAAGAAAGGTCAAAGACATGAAACATCACTCCCATTTCTCTCTGTACCAATGCGTTTTCCTGAGTTGGATATTTGCAGGACTTGTCTTTAGCCTCTGAAGTATTAATTATTTTCCTGGGAAAGTTTCTTCAAAAAACAATTAACATCTAAGTTTTGAAACTTATTTTACTTCAGATTAAAATAGTTGAATATCCTTTCCCCCAGCCTAATGTCCCAATCCTCCCTTCTCTTCCATGTAAATAACAGCTGCTCCAGGTGAGGTTGGAGCCCCCACCCTGACGTTCCAATGCTCCTTGCTGCTCCATGTCAATAGCAGCTTCTCTAATTTAAGTTGGGGTTCCCAGTCTGATGCCTCAATACTCCCTGCTCCATGTCAATAGAAGCGGTCCAGTTGAGGTTGGATCTACCACTCTCATGCCCAAATGCTCCCAGCTGCTGCATGTCATTAAGAGCTGGTCCTTGTGAGGTTGGTGCTCCCAGTCAGATGTCCAAATGCTCCCTCCTCCATGTCAATAGAAGCGGTCCAGTTGAGGTTGGATCTATCACTCTGATGTCGCAATGCTTCCCGCTGCTACTTGTCATTAAAAGGTGCTCCAGGTGAGAGTGGAGCTCCCAGACGGATCTCGCAAAGCTCCTTGCTCCATGTCGACTGAAGCTGCTTCAAATTAGGTAAGATCCCGCAGTCTGATGTTCCAATGCTCCCTGCTGCTTCATGTCAATACAGGCTGCTCCAGGTGAGGCTGCATTTCCCAGCCTGATGTTCCAATGCTCCCTGCTACTCCACGTCAATAGAAGCTGCGCCAGGTGTGGTTGGAACTCCCAGCCTGCTGCCCCAAAGCTCCCTAGTCCATGTGAGCAGACGCTGCTACAGATGAGGTGGGAGCTCCCAAACCTTGCAACTCACACCTCTATACCAACTTAGAAATAGTGCCCACTGACAATTTCCACCTTGGAGCCATTGGTGGAATATCCGCATCATATGAATTTAATATTATTTTTAGTCATCACTGAATCATTACTTCCAAAAGACATTTTTTCTTGAACGTTGTTTAGCATGTGCATATTGCAGTCAATCCGAAGTTAGATAATGGTGCTAATTGATGTATGCTCAATAAAAATTACATCATATTTTTCATGTTGAGTAACTTCTACTTAGCAAGGACAATGTTTGTAATGAAATCACACTTTTATTCCAGGTGAGGGAATGTGGTTTGTGTTATTTAAAATGAACTTGTCCACTGTGTACAATGATGAAATGGATCTCAATTTAAAAGCAAAGTTGGTTACATTGTCATTCATCTTGAAATGTGGTGTCCTCTTCTTTCAACCACATGGGTATTAGAACGAAACGTCTGTTAATGACATGCGTGTAAAGACACATTAAATCATTTTTCATGCTAATGCTGCATGAATTTGCGATTATTGATCCACAGTTTAGGTTCAGTCCCTACAGTGAACATGCTGACTTCTCCAGTTGTTCATAGTTCAATGTGATGCATCCAGTGTGTGCATAACATTTTGCAGCTTGGTTCCCACATCTTGTGTTTATCTGTGCCTTGTGTCCAGCCTTCTCAAAGGCGAGAGCAACGGGCGAGGGAGAGACCAATGAGTACGTCTCTCCGTACCCATACACGGCACCCACATCGGCAATTGTCTACTGTGCATTTACAGCCAGTTCTCGGTGCCCCTACACCTACGCCCTGCCCATTTTGAAATATTTCCATTATTTTGTGCTGTCTCTCTGTGCTCTTCTCACAAAGATGAATCACTTCTACTCAACATGCTCTAGATTTCATTTGACAAAACAGTTGTTAAGAATACCATTACATAAATATGCCCTTCGCATCTCTTGTTATTTGGTTTTCCTGAATCTCTTTCATACGATAAAAGGTCACAGCAGTTTGACTTGAAAAAGAAAATCGCGTTAGTTTACATTATCCGAATGTGATCTACATTTCAATGCAGTTTAGGCAACTGGCTCAAATTATTCTTTGAGATTTTATAATAGCGTCGATGCATATGAATTGACCATTGGAGTTCCAATTTCAGTAAGACAGGTGTGATCATCCAAAAGTACCAACATTAAGAGCAGCGTCGAGAGTGAGATTCGAATCCACGCATGCAGAGCACAATGGATTAGCATTGCATCGCCTTAACCTCTCGGCCACCTCGTCGCATGCCATAGTAGCTGCATGAACTTATGAATAAGTGAATGTGTACATTATGCAGAACAGCAGATATTTCTCCCTGATCTGGTGAAATGCTAAAAAGCACAGTACGGTCCCAAGACTATGGTCTGACCTCTGGGTTGTGGGGCATCGGCATTCCCACTGTGTCACTCTGCTCACAGTGATCTGAACAAAAGTGAAGAAACGCCTATGTAACAAAGTCTGATGAATTCTGTGAAGATTTGAAGTCAACGGAATGAAGAACCCGAGAAAGCAGGAGGTGTTCTTTCAAGAAAGAGTTGGATAGAGCTCATAAGGATAGTGGACTCAAGGGTTATGGGGATAAGGTAGGAACGGGATACTGATTGAGGATGATCAGCCATGATCATAATCAATGGTAGTGCTGGCTCGAAGGGCAGAATGGCCTACTCCTGCACCTATTGTCTATTGTCTATTAAATTGCCGGTGAGGAATTGTTTTCCAGACTTGAGGAAAGTGCATATTGCTCAATGTCATTAATCGGAACACCTTTCTTCTGCTCAGGTATTTTTGATACGCACTTCTGTACAGAACAGACAATTTCAAAATCCTAAATAAGGCTAAACTGACAATTGAATTCAACAATGCAAAAACCTTGATCTGTATCATTTTCCTGGGCCGTGCGACACCAAGTCACTGTATGATCACAGCAACACAGTGAGCAAGTGTCAGAAGGAAAATGAGTGCAGTGCCAGAGAGAATGCTAGGAACACACGGGGAAGTGCATTTCCCATAACAGGAACACTACCCAAAAGCGGTGGAAGAATTCGGGGGGGGTTTACACTTTGGAATTTGATACCAGAGACACAGTGGAGATCTGTCATTGAGTCTGTTAAAGATGAAGATTTTAAGATTTCTACAGATGAAAAACAAAATAAAATGTTCATTGGTTAGTGAAATTGTATATTTCAATAATCTACCCAACTTTGCAATGAGTAGTTCACCATTTTCCTCACTCGGGGTCAGAACCACTGGTGAAGATGATCGTATAATCCCGTTAGTAGCCATGGAATCAGAGAAATTCGGTTTCCCAAATGTGAAGGTATAACCAGAAATGTGGAGGTAAGCATTAATGTGTTGCTCCTCTGCTGCAGGTGATAGTACATGGTATTTCTGTGCCTGTAGAATGGGCTGTGCTGTGCCGAAGTTTTAAGTTTGAGCCTCACATGGAGCAGCTTCAATTATTCATTGTCTTGAGGGGTACGGATAGAAGGTGATATTGAGGAAAGACAAGTTTATGGGAAAATACCCGTATTTGTGGATTGAGAAACAACCTTTTCTGAATAATGACTCCTTGATCAACAAACATACTGCAAGTATTTAAAACGTGAATAAACATGTGTGGAGAGAGAGCCAAAGGTGATTTTTCAGCAGGTGGATAACGTTTCCCATGTGCGCTGCGTTAAATTCCGGGAAAATAGATGTTGAACTGGTTTCATGCTATGCAATTTGTTGCAAAGTCGCAAAGGTTATTGCAATAAACAAAAAAGAAAAATCACATAGGACTATTTGAATATTGTATTGAATTGAATTTTGGTCTGAGCATAGTTTATCTTCAATGGCGTGCTGCAGAGAAGTACAGAGGGTTAACAATACAGAAGGACAGAGTCTTCTTGGTGCATTTCTTGGGTGGAGTTAAGAATGTACGAAATATACATAACATCATGTGAATGTGGTCGAATCTTTAAAGTAGGTGTTGCGTCTCCAAGTGACGATTCAATACCTACTCATTAGGATATAACTTCTGTCTGCAGTAATTTTAGGACATCAGCTCCATTTACAGAGTTTCATCTGACCAACCCATGAACTTTTTATACTCAATCTTAATCAGTTGTACGTGTTCTTGAAATGTCTTTGTGTCTGAAGTTAACCAAATTCGAAATTCTTACGCAACTACGCTGACTTTCTCTCAATGGTAAATTCCCTCCTTGTATGTTTGTTCGTGTATCTTTTCAAACACTGTGAAATCAGCTTCTACGTTTTATTTCTGGAAAGTCGTTCACGATTTAACTAACTCTATTGAGTGGAAGAAACTCTCATTCAAACTTTGCTTAATCATTCACTAATGGTTTTGAAGCTCTAACTAAAGTTATTGATTCAATAGAAAGAGGGGATTTCCCCGATTTAGTCTTCCAAACGTCGCGTTATGTGAAATTCCCATTTGTTTACTTCAGACTTGCGTGTTTCTGCTCCAGCATTTCCAAATCTCGTGAATAAACTCCTTCAGTCTTTCTATCATCCCGTTTGCATCCTTTCTGCTATTTTATGTCTCAGTAAACAATGTCACTTGGCTTTCTAATATCTTGCTATCCAGGAAACAGCGTCTGTGCCCTTTCTAACCTCTACATGTTTTTGGTGGAGTATGAGCACAAGGATAACACACAATGCTCCCACTGAGGGTGACCTGAAGATTTTAAAGTTGCACTATGAACTCTTTTCTTTTTAAATATGACGTCTCTATGTATAAACTCCAATAAGGTAAATTATTATCTATCCAGTTCATGAACATCGTGTCCATGGAGACGAAAATTATCTATCACTCCCTTTATTCTTCCACGAAATGTTCAAATGGTCTGAAAGGCCAACATCTCTAACTCCCCGTGCCCTGAGTGAGCCTCAGCTATTTCTAAAGGCGACTGAAGTTCAAATACTTCATAGTGTGTCTCCAGTCATTCCAGTGCAGACCAGTTCTGGACAGTAAATGTCATCACCAAAGGCCACCGTGGATCTGAAATCAAGAGTTTTCACATTGTAATTGTCGTAGCTATTGTGTATCGTATGTCCGTGTTCTTTTTCAATTTGTTCATCATTTCATGGGTTGCTGCATTGAATTCTATTGAATGACTAATTTGTGAATGGAGACATTCCCTTCACCAGTCATTCAAACTCCATGGAACATTGACTAATTTTACTCATATGTTTCCAGAGGACAGTCCTGCCATTACTGGGATGAATCAGTGAACATTCCGGACGTATCCTTGAAGGCAAAGATTTCCTTCTCCAGTTTAGGGGATCATTACAGCACTGAATCCCATGTGTGCATTCATTAAAACCAAAACAGTTGCAACAAGACTTTAAAACTAAGATTTTGCAATCTGCTTGCATTGGCTGTTCCAAGCATTATATTCCACATTGTGGTATGTTTGTGGATGAAAGCACTTTCTGAATCTTTCAAATCTTACATTTCAATTTTGTCAAAAATTTGTCATTTGATGTTGTTTTGTCCCTTTCAGTTTCCCGTTTAATATTCCGTATTTTCTCAGTTTATCTTACGTTTTCAACAATTTCAATCAATCTCTCTCCTGATTACCAGTCCGAGAGAATGCCACAATTTTGTCAATTTATATGCAGTGCAGCTGGGGCGGTGATCAAGTGGAAAGGCATTGGTCATGTGAACCAAATAAAAGTAGCGGGCTGGTGGAATCTGGCCAATCCATCGCAGTCATATTTAAAACATTTAACGTTACCTTTAGCCACATCATATTGGCAGAAAATAACAAACATAAACGAAAAAAATGCCGATGTTGAAAATCAAACAAAAACAGATGTTGCTGGAAAATTTCAGGACGTCTGGCAGCATCTGTGGAGGGATGGACTCAGTGGATGTGAAACATTAACTGTGATTCATCTGCACAGATGCTGCCTGCAAAACTGTGATTTTACAGCAATTTCTGTTTTTGTTTCAGATTGGCAGATTTTGTCACAGTTCATGAGAACAGTGTTCTCAAGAATCAAACAGACGGCACGGACCTGGTCGTGTGAAATGAGACAGTAATAATGAATGAGTAGAGAGTGTTGTACTGGAAAAACACAGCAGGTCAGGCAACATCCGAGGAGCAGGAGAATGGACGATTTAGGTATAAGCCATTCATCAGGAATTAGGCTTGTGAGTCGAGCTGAGGGACAAAGCTGAAGCCTGGTGCCAACTCGCAGGCACCTCCTCCTACTGACCCCGATCACATCCTCTCCTCCCATCACCAAATCATCATCGCCCAGACCATCCACAATCTCATCACCTCTGTGCACCTCCCATCCATAACCTCCAACCTCACTGTCCGTGAACCGTGCACTCCGCGTTTCTACCTCCTTCCTAAGTTTCACAAACCTGACTGCCACAGTCGATCTTTTGTCTCAGCCTGCGCCTGTCCCATCCGAATTATCTCTTCCTACCTCGACACAATCCACTCTCCCCAGGCCAGGATGTGCACGCTTATATTCGTGACACCCCTATGCACTTCACCTTCTCCAGGAATTTCGTTTCCCTGGCCCCCAATGTGTCATCTTCACCATGAACATCCAGTCCCTGTACAAATCCATCTGCCATGACAAAAGTCTGCAAGCCTTCTATTTCTTAATCTCACACCATCCCAACTTTTACTTTTCCATCGACATCCTCATCCATCTGGTTGAACTAGTCCTCACAATCAACAACCGCTCTTTCCAATCCTCGGGTAGCCATGGGCATCCGCATAGTACATAGCTATGCCTGCCTGTTTGTCAGAAATGCGAAACTGTACATCTTCCGCAGTTACACAGGCACCATCCACCACCTGGTCCTCTGCTACATTGATGAATGTATTGGCGCCATTTGGTGCTCCAACGAGGAGCTTGAATAGCTCACCAACTTTACCAACACCTTCCACCCCAATTTCAAATTTACCTGGATCATCTTGGCAACTTCGCTCACCTTCCTGGGCCTCTCCATTACCATCTCTGGCGACTGATGAATTACAGACAGATATTACAAGCTCACCGACTCCCACAGGTACCTAGACTACATCTCCTTGAAACCTATCTCGAGTAAAAACTCCATTCCTTATTCCCAATTCCTCCGCCTCCACCACATCTGTTCCCAGGATGGCCAATTACATCTCAGAAAGATCCAGTTGGTCTCCTTCATCCACGATCATAAATTACCTTCCCGCGTGGTTGACAACGCCATCCAGTGCATCTCGTCCACTTCACACAACACCACCCTTGAACCCCACGCCACTCAACACAACAAGGACAGAACCTCCTTGTGCTCACCTTCCACTTAACCAACCTCGGCATTAAGCACGTCATATCCTGCCACTGATGCCACCTCCAAATAGACACCACCACCAGAGATATATTTCGCTACCCAGTCCTGCCAGCATTCCGAAAAGACCATTCCCTCCACGACCCCCTCTTCATGTCCACACTTCCCTCCACCAGCCCACAACCTACCTTGCACTGCCACTAAAGGAGGGGTGAAACTAGCACCCACACCACTCCCCTTATGTCCAACCATGGTCTGACGGGATCATTCCACATCCGTTACAAATTCTCCTATACGGCAACCAATGTCATCTCCTGCATCCGTTGTGCCCAGTGTGGTCTCCTCTACATCAGGGAGACAGGACAATTTCCTGCAGATCATTTCAGAGAACATCTTCGTGACACCCGGACCCACCAACTTCACCATCCCGCGGCTGAACACTTCAACTCCCCTTCCTACCCCGTCAAAGACATGCATGTCCTGGAACTCTTCCATTGCCAAACTGTTACCATCCAACGCCTGGAGGAGGAACGCCACACATTCCGGCTTGGGACCCTAACCCCACACGGGATAAATGTGAATTCTAACAATTTCCTCATTTCCCCTCCCCCAAACACAAGCCTTCAACTTGCCACCCATTCTATCACTGCCACTTCTGACCTATTATATTCTCCCTCCTTTTCATCCATCTATTTTTTTCCAGCTATCTTCCCTCAATCCCACACCACTTCCATTTATCTCTCAGCCCCAACTCACAAGCCTTATTCCTGATGAAGGGCGTAAGCTTGAAACCTGAATTCTCCTGCTCTTCGGATGCTACCTGATCTGCTGTGCTTTTCCAGCATCACACTACCAACACGGATCTTCAGCATCTGCAACCCTAACTTTATATTTGGAATTATCAATGACCTTGGAGTGAATATATCCCTCGGTTGCAGTGATCACAGTATGACTGAGTTTTCTATTTATTTTGTGTGAGGGCAAGCTGGATCAAAGACAAGCGTTTAACACCTGAACAACGGGAATGGTATCAGATAGCGAAGTTAGGGTGGGCTGAAGTGAAGTGGAAAGTTCTGTCAGAAGATGGGTCAATACAACTGCCCCACATCATCCAGATTGTAAAAGACACACAGACGGAGCAAAGCCCCTTCAGTGCAGGCACAATGACAGGTAAAGTGGAAAGGAGACAATACAGCACACTGAGGTGCAGTGGAATCATTTATGTGAAAAAAATTGATATATAAGCTACTTTACATATGGACTGCCCTCACATTGGAAAAAGGAATTTCCTGCAGTGTAACAGTGGCATTTGCCTGTGACACCACAATGTTGAGAGGCACTGACATAGCAGCGTGGCCTAGTGAAAGCATGACCGTCCCATCAACCAGAATTCAATACTTCAAAGCTCTACTCTGCGCTGTGCAAATTATTTTCTACTCCTGTAGTCAGATCTCAATCACTTCACAGTGTATCTTCTGCTTCCTACTTCACGAAAACACTGGAAACGTGAGCAAATCACTAGTGTTTCCACTTTCACCAATCTTTTGCAACTCCCGAATTGGCACAGGTACGAGTGACCGATTGGCCTTCTCGATCGCTCTCACTCTGGTATGATCCAAATGACAAAGTACACTGTGTCTGAACTGCAGAATGTCCCCACGTGAAACGGTGCTGTTTATCCCATCCCCGTGGACTGAGCTGTCTCTATTGGCAGAGTATTCAGCCATTTCCCTCCACTTGCAGGCATTATGAGAGGACGTAAGTGCGGATATGCTCTGAAGCTTCCTCTCCCGGGCACAGCCAGGTGCAAGAGCGCGGCTGGAACCTCGCAACTTTGATTGCGAACTTCCTCCAAATATCATTTATTTGAGAGAGAGAGAAAGATACAGAGCTGGTGGGAAAGAAAGAAATGAGCTGTGGACTGTCTTCCCTCAGTAAAATACCTGTAAGTGCATTTTTGTGCTGCCCATTTGATGTTCAGAATCAATGTTCGCAGATCAATCCTGCAGAAAGGCTTTTGTTTCAGCGGCGTCGGTTTCTTTGCTGCAATCGGGCATCAGTTAACATCTGAGTCCCAACTCCCAGATGAAGTGACTCCGAATGAAACCCTCACTCGCTGAGAACCAGCCCCACAGTCAGGATGTGTGCAGCTGCAGGCAGTCCAATGTGGAAGGGAGGATTAAAAGCAAGCCATTACTTTTATCCCTCAAGCACTCTGCCACAGAGACAGGGAAAGGGACGGCAGAGACGTGTGACGTCATTCACTTGCAGACAGAAGCCGTTCAGCACATTGAGTCCACGGCAAATCTTGATCGCTTGCTTCTCTCGGAGGTTATTCAACATTCGTGGTGATTAGATTTAGATTAGACTTTTAGATTAGACTTACAGTGTGGAAACAGGCCCTTCGGCCCAACTAGTCCACACCGACCCGCCGAAGCGAAACCCACCCATACCCCTACATTTACCCCTTACCTAACACTACGGGCAATTTAGCATGGCCAATTCACCTGACCCGCACATCTTTGGACTGTGGGAGGAAACCGGAGCACCCGGAGGAAACCCACGCTGACACGGGGAGAACGTGCAAACTCCACACAGTCAGTCGCCTGAGTCGGGAACTGAACCCGGGTCTCAGGCGCTGTGAGGCAGCAGTGCTAACCACTGTGCCACTGTGCCACCGTGCCGCCCACACGGCGCTTGTTCTAATAATAGGAAACTATGTCTGTGTCGAAATGCTGTCTCCAACATACTGATCCACATGTCATTCACGGCTGTTCATTTCACCGGAGGACCCTGCTGTGTGACACAGGTGGGGAATAACTGCAAAGCGTCATGGGCATGGTACACGCTACAACTAATTTTTCTCCCTTTCACCAATGTATTCCCAGCTCAGGCAAGTGACTTTGCGACTCAGGTCATAAGAGACCGACAGAGAACGGCAAAAAATTCTTCCATAACTTCAAACGTGTGTTTCCTCAAATGTATAAATGTGGCTGGTGTATCTATTTCATATTCCATTGCATGTAAGGACGCAGAAGTTTGATCAGCATGTAATGCGAAGAACGGAACACTGTTATAGCGAAATTCTGGCAGTGGCAGTGCACACACTGAAAGCTGGAATTGTCATCGAGCAGAGGATGCTTTTCATTCATTAATTTTATGGATTATGCGCCCAACACGATCCCTCTGGGCCACTCTGTTGTCGCTGACCACAGCAGTTTCCCGCAGTCTTCAGGTTTTTGTAGCATGTACCTTCGAGGATGATGTCAAAAGATCTTCACTGTTATTGTGTGATACACCGTGGTACAGATGTGTCCCGGCTGTGTCAACATAACCACTCTGTAACTTCCCCAATTCTGCTGTTTTAATTGCAATTTCAATCAGAATCAGAAAATGTGTCACACTACAGACTGAGGCCATGCAGCCCACCTTCGCTCTGCTGGCTCCACGCAATGATGAAATGACTGTGCTTTGATTGATTGATAGTCACATGGACCGAAGTACAGTGGAAAGTGTTGTTTGCGATTGGTAAAGGCGGATCATAGTAATCAAAGACATGCAGATCACAGCGTGAGAAAAGTAAAATTTCACCAGACTCAGGAATTCAGCTTAATCTGTATAGGCAGTGTGCTCAGCAAAACCCACATCGGCAAGGTCAGCATTATTTCAGGTTACTCCGTATAGGCCATGCGCTCAGCAAAACCCACATCGGCAAGGTCAGCATTATTTCAGGTTACTCCGTATAGGCCGTGCGCTCAGCAAAATCCACATCGGCAAGGTCAGCATTATTTCAGGTTACTCCGTATAGGCCGTGCGCTCAGCAAAATCCACATTGGCAAGGTCAGCATTATTTCAAGCCAGACAATCCATTTCTCAGAGCAGCAACGGCCGAGAAGATGCGGTTCTTGAACTTGCTTGTGTATGTTTTCAAGCTTTGGAATCTTTATCTGAACTCGATCTCATCGAAATTATGTCTTCTCAGTCAAAAATGAAGTAGTATCCAAAATTCGAAGACTCATCCGCAAGATGAACCTGAGACCTCTCGCACGTATGTCACCTGTCTGAGGCAATATTACACCCGAGACAAAAGAGCCAGAATGGCGCCAGACGTGGTAACCATAAATCAGGTAAGTTTTTTTTGGTTAACTATGGCTATTGCTGCAGTTTCAGAGTGAAAGAAGCACAGAGTTTTCAACACAGGTCCTTTCCATTCTGACTCGCTTCTCCCAGGAGGCTGTGCTAGCTGCTTTCCCGGAACAGGGCGGTCTTCATTGATAACTGGACGAACTCATCTTACATTGTCACGCAGTGTTGGTGGACAGCAGCTTGAACGCGGTCTTCAGCTCCCTATCAAACACGAGTTTGTGGAGCGGGGTAGGGGTCTGGCGGGAGTGGGAAGTATAGAAATTCTGGAAAGGTGTTAAAAAAGAGAGATCATGCATGCATAAGAAATCATCTTCTTTTGGGAACCCTTGTCCAAATAATGCGATCCGAGGCAGATAGAAAATGCAGAACTGCGAGGAAAGACTGAATCTCTCCCCATTATTCGGGAACAGCGTCTGTGCTTCTCGAAGTCACGGGGAGGCTTCTGCTGTCTGAACCAGCATGGGGTGTCACTGGAGCGAGTCCCATCGCTCACGCAGATGATGTGTATACATTTTTCCACGTTTCCTGCAGATCAGATCATAGATTTTACAGCCCACAACATCCCAGAGTGACAGGGAAGAGAAGGAAGCGATTCAGACCATCGTCTAACACAACCTGTGGATAAATTGGATATGGGAGAGCGGATAGTCTCGACTGGTTCCAGCATTTACAATTTCACTGTGATATGTTCACAAGATCTGACCACATGGAAAGAAATGACACAGTGACAAGATCTATTGAATCAGATTCCGTGCAAAACAGGAGCCGATGGAATGAAAATAGCCATGACAGCGGGAATGTAACACTATCTGTGAAGAGGTTGTTTTCCAGAATCGATGAGCGTGCACAGTGCTGTTTCCAGGGGTCAATATCTGGATAAGTAGACTGAATCAGCATTGGCTGTTATTGTACTGCATCTATTGTACAATGTTGCAAAAGCACGGGCCTTTTATAGAAAGGGGACAACTTCAAAATCCTCAATGATGCAAAGCACACAATTGAGGTGAACAACAAAGCAACCGCAGGAACACGTATTACCTCATGGGGTAAACTCCCCGTCTCAACTTTCGCTCAAATTCGCTCTTTGTCAAATTCTTGAGCCTGAGATTCGAACAGTGAATGGTCTATGCTAATAAAAACTGTTCGGATCTCATAACTTCAGTATTTAATACGCCCCTACATGTACGTCTGACAACAGTCGTTGATCCCTCACTGTGTTACTTCAGCACGTGTAGAGAAGAAATAAATATAAGAACAACAGTCACATATGTGACTGGGATTTGACCCGACGCTGCTGCAGCCAATCGATTCAGTTGTAATTAAAATTGCTTCCACCTTTCCTGTGTCGGTAATAAGATTGCATAACTTAGTAGTGAGTTTTCATGCGTTGAATTGGATACAGCATTCTTTCTCAGGTTGAACTTTACTGGGAAAAAAGGCATGGTGAAAAACACGGTACTGCTTACTGGAATAAAAAGACGTTAGGAATGACACGGTCAGAGTTCACTTGAGACAAAGTCGATAAAAAAAGACAGACATGACGGTTACTTTGAAATTATATCACTAGAAAAGGAAAGAGCAGATGTTGGGAATGATGAAGAAGTTTGGAGCAGAATTTATTTTATTCTGAGAATTATTGAAATCGGAGATGAATTTTCAGAAATAAAATCATTTTAGGAGTTGATTCCATTATACTTCATAAGGGAGTGAATTTAACAGCGACAGAGATTCTGGGCTGCCTGGACGGCGAGGCAAAAGGGGCATACTCTCGAAGTGGATAACATTCAAAATTTGTGAGAAGATTTGTGGGGGGTGCTCATTGTTGTGGTTCTGTTCGCCGAGCTGGGACTTCTTGTTGCAAACGTTTTGTCCCCTTTCTAGGTGACATGTTCAGTGCTTGGGAGCCTCATGTGAAGCGCTTCTGTGATGATTCCTCCAGCATTAATACTGGTTTGAATCTGCCGCTTCCAGTGGCCGGTATATAGGGTCTAGGTTGATGTGTCTGTTGATAGAATTTGTGGATGAGTGCCATGCCTCTAGGAATTCCCTGGCTGTTCTCTGTTTGGCAATATATTTTTGTTAGCTTATCAGGATGCCCAACTGTGTTAGTCAGAATTATTTCACTCCAGGTATACAATAAACCACTATCGCTCTACTTCTGCCAATAGGGTTTTTCTATTGTCACGATTATGTGTTTTACTGCCACCTCTGCTGCAATGATCTTACAGCCTAGCCTAAATGTCGTGATTAGATTTTTAGCTACCACATCTACCACAATGTTTTCCTCTCCCAAGCTGATTAGATATTTAATGTCTTTTTTTTTCTGCTACAAGGGTTTCAAGCAGGCTGACGCTACTAACTATTAAATAGTTAAATACTATGAATTAAATACTTAAAGTCTAGTCCTAAAGATTTATTGTCACGACTTGACCCAACCTGCAATGACGATATTTAGCTGGAAGGTTGACGGTAATAATTGCTATTATCTCAGCCTGTCACAGTAACCATTCAGCCCCAGTCTGACTCTGCTAATTGGTGGAGGAGCATTCCACTATGATTATCCCATCCAGCCACAGTGGCCCCATCCTGTCACAGTGACCTTTTGATTCGTGTAGCATTCCACAGACCACTTGTAACAGATCGACAGTAGTATCCAAGCTTTTACCCTTCCCATGCTTTCATGATAGGTATTTGCCATACGGTGTTCAGACCTTTGATCAGATACCTGTTTGTCTTCGACCCACTTTCCAGTACCTGGTCCTTAGCCATGAGTGCTCCAGCTTCTCAAGTATTCGGCTAAGTACTCCTGATGTGTTTTGATGACTCATAGCTTTACCACACGTTCGAACAGTGAGTTCCAATTATACAACACTCTCAGAATGAAAATGTTCTTCCCATGTCTCCTCTGATTATCCTCCCCTTATGTTTAACGTAGATCTACGGTTGCAAACACTTCCCATGAGAAATTTATTCCTATAACACGTATCTATCCTCTTACTGTACACCTTCATCTCTTACTTACCCAATATTCTCCGCTCTCAGATAAAGAGCCTAAGCTGAGCTAATTTATCTTCGCCATGACGAGATTATCGTGCTGGAAAAGTACAGCCGATCAGGCGGCATCCGAGGAGCAGGAGAACCGACACTTCAGGCATAAGTCTTTCATGAGGAATGAGACGTGTAGGTGGGGCCGGAGAGATAAATGGTGGCAGTTTGGGTTGTTTGTAAGGTAGCTGGAAAAGCGCGAATTGGATGGAGGCTTGCAAGCTTCGGTGAGGGGAATTGAGGAAGATGTTGAAATCCACATTAATCCCGTATAGTTGCAACGTCCCAGGGCAGAATATGGGGTGTTCTTTTTCCAAGCAGCTAGTGGTAACGGTTTGGCGGTGTCTAATGCCAGAAACGTCGATTGTCCTGTTCTGCAAATCACATTTCAGGTGACATGTGAAATACCAAAGACTAAAAAAAGGACAAACACTTATAGAATCAGAGTTAATGGAATTAGACGCAATGCAGACAGAAACCATTTGGCCAAATGATTCTGCTATGTGCCGCCGAAGAGATTCACACTCTCTCACCCTATTTTTCTAAACCCGCATTATTAATCCACCATAAAGATAGAAATGAGTTCAAAGGCTCAGCGGGTCAGGCAACATCGGTGGAGAGAAACCAGAGTTAACATTGCGAATCAAAGACTGTTCCAAGGAATGACCTGTTGACCCAAAATGGTCATTCTTTTTCCCTGAACTGCGATTCCTACTTTTGCCTTTGATTTTGTCTTTGATTATACAGTCCATTCAGGTTTGTTTGCCATCTCCCTGAAGTGCACATCTTTGGACAGTGAGAAGGAATTGGAGCAGCCAGAAGAAACCCACACGGAAGAGAGAGAAAAGGAGCGTGCAAATTCCACACAGTCAGTCACATAAGTCTGGAACCTAATGTGGGTTTCTGACCTCTTAGCCCTCCCAAGCTGCAAGCGCCCGTCCAGGATGCGAATTGAACGCAATCTCACGCAGTGCGAGGCAGTGGGATTGCCCTGGAGTTCAATGCAAAAAGAAGCCTATGTATCAGTACTGGAAATCAATAATCGATTAACGATCCAAACTATTTTTAAGTCACTTGACCGATAGCCTTGTACGTATTGTCTTCAAAAATTCACATCTGAATACTTCTGAAAGTTATGAGGATTTCTGTCTCTCCAACCAAAGCATGCACTGAGTTCCAGATTTCAACCAACTGCCGTTTCAAAACGTTTGTCTGAGCATTCACTCAAATCTTTCCTCCTCTGTTCTTAA
Organism: Hemiscyllium ocellatum; assembly: GCF_020745735.1. Taxonomy (NCBI): domain Eukaryota; kingdom Metazoa; phylum Chordata; class Chondrichthyes; order Orectolobiformes; family Hemiscylliidae; genus Hemiscyllium; species Hemiscyllium ocellatum. The sequence goes on from NC_083446.1 coordinate 25,919,121, forward strand.
ATCTATTACCCCGTGAGTGATCTCTCCATTAAAAGGGAAACTTTCGTTTCAGTCTACGCTATCCGTATCCCTGATTATTTTGGATATCTCAATCATATCTCCTCTCGATCTCTTCTGCTCTAAGTCTATCCAGTCTATCCAATCTCTCTTCATAACAGGAGCTCTTCTACTCAGACATTGTTCTTGTAAATCACCCCTCCATCATTTCCAGTGGTAATGTGATTGCAGAACTGCACACAATAGTCTAGATAGAGCCGAATGAGCAAGTGAAATAAATGATGTGGAATCCGCAAAAAGAGGTTTCTTTTAAAAAAAGTTCATTTTCCTCAGTGCTGCCCTGTGTTCTTTTCCTGAGCCTGAAGTTGCAATAATATCTGATCCATGTCATTAAAAGCTGCTACTTGAACATTGATCTCAAAACCACAGTATTGAAATGGATTGACTGGTCTGAAGGTCACAATGGCATGATTTCGGCATGTTCACTCCGCAACAGTGAGCGCAGCAGCACAGACTGAACAGGGTTCAATTTGAAAATGATTGTAATGGAAATGAGAGGGGAAACTTAAAAGAGGTCAGTGATTGTGGGAGGGACAGAAGTCTCCAAAAATGGGTGAGTCTGAATTCTGATATTTATCTCACAGAGATGTGTGAAAGAGGCGTTTGACGAAAAAAATCATAATATCAGAGAACGTTTTCATTTAAAATCAATTAATTCATTTCTGTGTTTCGTTGGCATGTACCTCAAGGAGTTAAAAAGGGGAAAACGTTACATGCCGTAACTCGGATTCAAACGAGGTTACTGCGGCCACAATGCACAACACTGAACATTACACGATCCCTGAGAAATGCAGAGATGCGTGTTTGAAAAGAGCAGTAACTGCAGTGACGTAGGACATGTTAGGAAGAAGGCAGAGACACAATAACACGCATTGGCGAGCAATAATACAGACGTGGGAACTCAGAATTGGCTATATATTCAAACTGGATGTTTCAAGACGCTGAGGAAGTTCCATCGAGTACTGCATATTGAAGAGTGAGGTGATAGATTTTATAAAATCATCAAATTCTCAAGGGATACTGCAGGGTATTGTTGAAATGTAATATTCAACAGCAATGAGGTTTCACATTTGTTGCCTCACGATCTTCCCCACACAAGGAAGTACCCATTTCGGCAGTGGATCACATAATCCCAGTTCCTCCACCCAGAATCAATGGTACAATTGCAAAAATCAAACTGGAAATTGAGATGGAAATGGGCACATGAAGCTACTGTGTGGCACCAGTGATGCGATCAGTGACCACATGGTCCTTATATTATGATACAGAGGTGCGTGAAATTCGGAGGCTGGGAGTTCTCCTGGTCAAAGGCGGGAAGAAAGGGCATATTTATCTCCGGTCATTTGATTATTAAGATACAACAGCAGCATTAACCCGCACTGCCAATTGTCTCAGTGGAAGCGTGCTGCAGCTTTAAGCGAGAGGTCGATGTATTGCAAGCATTCAGTGCAATTTTCCTTAACAATGCAGTTTTGTTATTTTGACAGTAAGAACTATTTCTTTGATCACATCATCCTCTTACGCACAGCAAACACTCCAGTACAGCGTGCATCAGTTTCATTCCGACACAGCCACGTGTCATATCTTCACTCCCACTGAGATGATTGGAATTGACAAAGTAATTCTCTGAGATGGAGCAACGTAGCATTGAGATGATAATGTAGTGAACAAAGAAAAACAAAGAACAGAGAACATTTATAGCCCAGGAACAGGATCTTTAGACATCCAAGCTTGGGCTGAACTAAATCAACTGTCTAAACCTATCACCCAATTCCTCAGCATCTTTTTCCATCTGCTCCCGATTTACTCACACATCGATCAAGGCACACCTTGAATGAAACGACCGTGCCTGCCTCTACTACCTCTGCTAGCAACGCCTTCCAGGCACCTACCACCCTCTGTGCAAAAATACTTTATACATCTATCCTCCTTAAACTTTTCACCTTCCAACTTGAATGCGTGACCTCTCATTATTGAATCCCTCACCTGGGAAAAAAGCATATCTCTACACACCCGGTCCGTACCCTTCAAGATTTTGTAGACATCAATAAGGACCCATCAATCTCGTTTTTTCTACTGAAAACAATCATAAACTTCTTAACCTCTCTTCATAGCTAGCATCTTCCATACCAGCAACATCCTCGCAAACCTTCTCTGCACCGTCTCCTCAACTTCCACTTCCTTTTGGTAACCTGACGACTAGAACTAGGCACAGTATTCTAAATGCGGCTGAACCAAAATCTTGTACAATTTTAGCATGACCTGCCAGCTCTTTCACTCAAAGCCCGGTCCTATGACGACAAGCATGCCATACACTTTCTTGGCCGCTCTATCCACCTGTGCCGCCATCGTCATGGAACAAAAGACCTGAACTCCCAGACCTCTCTGCTCATCAAATTTCTCGCAAGGCTGTTCCGTTTACAGTGTAGTTGGTTCTAAAATTAGGCATCCCAAAATGCATCACTTCACATTTGCCTCGATTGAACTCCATCTGCTTCTTCTCCGCTCAACTTTGCTGTCTATCTATATTCTTCTTCATTCTTTGACTGACAACTATGATTTCTGCTACTCACCAATTTTCGTGACAAATCCAAATGTAGTGGTGATATACTGGGCTAGCAACCCTCGGAGACCGGAACATGGCAGCTGCTGGTATTTAAATCGATTAATAAAATCTGGAATATTAACCCCGATCAGAGGAACAGAGGCAAAAAGTTTTAATTTTCTGAAAACCCATTCATTCTTGCCCCGTTGAAAGGCGAATTTGCCGTCCTTAACGAGACCTGCCAACATATGACTCCAGACTCACAATAGTGCGGTTCACCCATGGAATCCGTCTGACTCAGTTCAAGGTGAATTAAGAATGAACAACAGATAATGTTCAGACCATGAAGCCCACACTCCGTGGGAGAATAAAGTAGATTTAAAAAGTACATGGATGACGGGGAAAATTGGGAGTCATCTCTGCGTGGACTCAAATTCAACTGATTATCCAAGCTAAATAGACACATGGATACACACACACCCAAAAAGCCAGGCCCACAGGATGACTTCAGGAAATGATTCAATTACCCGCTGAAGTGTAAACCTACGTGCCCAGGCACAATGTGGACAGGTCATTCACCACTCTCATATGTGAGAAGGGATCACTCAGGAGGTCAACTGGCAGAGTCACCAGCATGTTGACAAATTACAGCAGGGGTCCGATTGTGCTGTTATTGCAGGTGTTCATCACATCCAGCAATGAACCATGTTTGGACGCCTGTTTCCAGTGGAGTTTCACTGTTTCCTGATGTAGATCAACGATTCAGACTTAGTTGTAGGAGTCATGGTTTAGAAGTTTGCAGAGTATGCAACAATTGGTCGTGTATTTGACTATGATGGATAATGTCAGGGCCTGCAGAGAAGTATCAATCAGGTGGATAATAAAACCGGTGAATGGAATTCAATCCAGACAAATAAGTGGTAACGAATTGGGGAGTTGAAACAATAACAGGGAGGATTCTGAGTGTGAACAAAACAAACAGGAACAAACAGATCTTGGAGTGGATATTCACAGATCACTGAGGATTTTTGGACAGGGAGCTCAGCTGGTCGAGAGTATCTTTCGATATTTTCCGTTGTTGACCTCAGACTGTGGATGATATTCGTTATTTAGCAACAGCCAGTTTAGGAAACAACTAAAAAAATGAGCACAAGTCTAGTCAATGCAATAATCAACATTTCAAAAAATTGTAAGATAAAGGATGGAGAGAAGAAGTATACCACTTTGACCATCAAGGCCGCTTCATCACTCAATGAATTTATCACTGATACATCTACAAGTCATGCCAATATGTGCCTTGGAGGATAACTTGCAAAGGGTAGCGCTTCAGTGCATCTTCAACCTTGTTCTCATAGTCGGTACAGTTTTTGAGCTTTGAATGTTCTGTCAACACAGCCAGGATGACTTACTCCACAGCATCTTGTAAGTGGTGCACTCTACTGCAATTATGCCTTAGCGGTGAGGGTAATAAACATTCATGTATTGAACGTGGTACAATTAAGTGACTGCATTGTCGTGGAGGATGTCCAGTTCCTTCAGTGGTGTTGAAGCTGCACAAACCCAGGCAAATGGAGAGAGTTTTGTTACACATCTAATTTGAGCCTTACAGATGATGCCGGCTTCACGGAGACATGAGTTGTGTTAATAATCAAACGAAGTCGACTGACGGACATTTTGATTGTAGTCAACTTCTTTATATGGGCCGCCAGGTTCCATTTCTCCTAAATATTAGCTCCGAGGGCGATTACACGGAGGACTTCAGTTACAACGAAGCCATTGACTGTCAATAGAATATGGTTAGATTCTCATTTGTCAAAGTTATCATTACTATATTTGGCCCATGTGTGGACTAATTTGATTCCAATCGCTATCTGATTTCAAGTTCCAGTTCCCGTGCTGTAAAAGACAGCAGAGATTTACGAGGATGTTGGCAACTTTGGATAAAATGGAGCTTCATGAAATGATTGGTCGGGCTGGGATAATTTTTCTTGAAACAAAATCGTGGGATCTTGACAGGGTAGATACAGGCAGGTGGCACCAGACGACATAATCTAAGAATGAGATGTCGCCCATTTAATTCAGAAATGAAGAGTAATTTCCATGCTCAGAGAATCTGTGGCTTTTTTTTGGCAACCGATGTAGAGGCTAAGTTGTTGGGTATTTTCAAACTGTGTCAGGTATTTAATCAGAAAGATGATGACGTTTGTCGAGGTAAGTGAGCAGAATGGAGTTGAAGATTGTCAGATCAACCATGAGTTCTTTGTATGGTGGGGCAGACTCGATGGGCTGAATGGCATGCATCCATTTTGTTTAACATTTGGTCTAACGCCAAATTTTATTCATTAGTTGAGAATTGTGAGTGGATGGGATGAAGTGATAGAAAAGGTTTATCAAACAGATCAGGAACGAAGCTCATAAGTTCATGAAGAGGAAATGTGCTGTCACCTGGGGACAACAAATGGCACTCTGCACAGCACAGGTGGCTGTTTACAGAAGCTGTGATTGCTGAAGAAAATTGGTCGACCTTGGACAGTTAGCAAGTCAGTCATCACGCTGCATGTGAAAGAATGAAAGGTTAGTTTCATTGGAGCAGTTTTTTGCGGTTCCAATTCCGAGTGACTGCTGAAATACTGATCAAATCATTGCGTGGACTCTTCGTTTAAAATTATCATGAGCAATCCCATTGGATAAATTTGTGCTCCCAGTCACTTGTTAGTTATTTCTCTTTCTGTCGATGTAAATTCATAGAAAGACAAGATGGAAAGAGGGGCATAAAGAAAAAAATGTGTTCCTTTTAATTACACCAATTTAATTTACAACCGAATAGAACATCTGCTCTCATTTTTTATTTCAACTTTAATGTGGTGTTGATTATTCGTGAATCTCCCGTGCAATGAAGCGGAAGAACAAAATTCTCGATCCAGTGTATACCAGAGGTGTGAGATGCAATGTAAAAATGCAGCAGTGGTTTGTGGAATTAGCAACCAAAATGTGACTCGAACCCGTGAATGCGGAGCACGGTGGTATAATAATCCATCACCGTAATCTCTCGGTCTCCTCAGCACGTTTTGGAAATGGGTGACATGTGACGTCATCAAGGTAACATGTGGTGAAAGTCGTGGTTGAGAAATGTCTTGAGCTAAATTGAATCCAAACCATTGTGTTTCTGCTTTCACCAGAATTACAATAACAGCAAAATTCAAGGAATAACCATGCTCAGAATGAAACAGTGAACAATAATTCCCCGTCATATTCACACCCACATTTTGCCTTCACACATAATTTCTTCAGTGACGTTCTCTCTCACATGAAGAAGTAGCTATGGCGAGTGATATAAATGCGATGTTGTGGTCCAATAGCCGTTCACATATGGCTTAACTGAATTACGTTAAACCACAAGAAAAGCTTTTTTGTTCGTTTCGTTTTATTAAGTGAACTGAAAGTCACACTGTTCATTGTAAAAATCGGAAGTGCATTAGATTTATCTCATTGGAACGATTAATGATATATGCAAATTTGTTCCGAATTTATTTCAGCTGAAAGAAAATACTGCCATTTATGCTGATCAACTCCAACATTTTGTTAAAATGCAGTTTCGATCCCCGCTATATTGATGTTCAAAACAAAACTGCGGCGTGGGAATGTGCTGAATATTTAAAGTGTCTGTCCTGTCATGATCACGTTCTCCTCCCGCGCAGATAATCGCAAGCAGCTCGAATGTTGCTTTGTTTTCCAGGCAAATTGAGTTTTTACTGGAACGGAATGGAGACTTTTATTTCATCGCAGTTGTGAAACAAAGTCCTGCGGTGACTCGATTCCTCGTTGTTTGGTTTTCTGGCCAATGGGAAAATCGTTACCAAGAATTTCGATGTCATATGTTATTGCATTTCTCCCATTTCCTTCATTTCCGTCCAGGAGACATCGGAAGGTAAAGGTAATCTAATCGAGACTGTGATTGGTGAAATTCACTTTTTATGGCCCATTCTTATTATGTTCCTTCTTTCTCTCTTTTCAGCTTTGTCTGGGAAGTGGTGGTGCACTAAGGCTGCAGAATGTTTGAAATAGTAGTTTGGAATTGCCCTGTTGTTAGTTGTGAGATTACTTTATGCCTCATGCCCTCGGACTGTCTCACATTTAGCATTCATGCTTCGCTGTGTCTGAACATGCATTTGGTTTGCCAGTTTTGTTTGTGTTCCTTGTTAAATGCTTTCTATTTTGCGATTCGCTCAGTATATTACGAATTAACAGGCTTTCTGAGGTAATTTCCAGCTGCCAAAATCTTCAATTGAGGATCTGGAAAAGTTTCACGGAATATTGCCAGTCAGAGCAAAAGTAAGAAAGTCGTTCGTTTCGGCAGTGTTTCACAATCCTACCTTTCCCGTGAGCAGTCGAACAGACTGAAAGATTGTGCCACAGACTGCAATGCTAAAAAGTGATCCTTTAAATCAGGTGGAATAAGCAACACAACGTTATTGGGTTACACCGCGTGGGAACAGATACTTCAGTGTATCACGTCCATGCTCACCATATAGCCAAAATTAAACACGTCCCATTCTCCAGCATTTGGCCTAAATTCCTCTCAACCCATTCTATCCAGAAAATCATCCGGTTACTTTTGCAATTTTCTGAGCGTAATAGCCTCGTCCACATTCGCGGGTAGGTCATTCCATACACGCACAACCTTCTATGTGGGAAATGCGCCTCAGGTACTTTGTCAATTTCAGCCAAATCACCTTAAACCAATGCTCCCGAGTTTTCAACTCGCCCCAGCTTGGGTAAAACACGAATGTACTCAGTTTACAACCCTTCCATCAGATCATGTCGCAGCCGTAACGCTGCAGGGAAACTTGTCCCAGCCTATTCCACCTCGCCCAACGGTCCAAGCATTAACGACATCCTTGTCTTTACTTTGTCATCAATTTCTCGTGTCTTTTTTTAAAGTTTTCAAAATGTCAATTACGCTGGACAACAACGAGCTGTTGGAAACTGAAAGATAAAACGTAGAATGGCTTCAAATTTCAGTGCTGGACACCACTGAGCCGCTGCACGGGCGGCCGCGCCTTGTTTCTGTGGTGTCATGGTCATCACATTCGCCTTACACGCGAAAGGTCCCCAGTTTATAACTGGGCAGGGACTGCTTTGTTCTTCAATTGCAGCACTTTACAAGGACAAAAATGGAGCTTCCTTGCTTGCCTTCCCTTCTGCAAACCTGCCTTCGAATTTGCTTTAACAAATCTGCTCTCGTAGTATAATGTAATGTAGTGCAATTCCATGTAATTACTGCGCAAAGCATTGTAAAGTTTTTCTCCAACCTGGGTCTGATCATAAGTCATTCTGCTTGAGAGTATAGTTACCGCGTTCTGATCCTTGCAGTACCGCATTTGCATTCCTTGCGCAGGCGACCGGTTCAAAGACAGGGAAGAAGCTGTATGCGCTGGTGTCACAGTGTACCACGGATTCCTGAACTAGTCTGTCTGTCAAATGTAGCCCAAAGTCGTCTCTGAAAGATCTCATTTGGAATCTTCTGACGTTATACAATGTGCGAGAATTGGCACCAGAGATCCTGAATCATGGTTTGGTCAGTTCGCACGTTTGTGGCTCATTCAATCAGCAACAGCGATGAAAGAAATTATACTCTCCGAGGAACCTCTGGACCTGTGCTTTCATAGCAGCGCTAGAATTAAGGTGAGACCCGAGATCTAAGCCATGTTGGAACTGAAACTGCGGAAACTACAGAGAGGATGCAGAATGACATCGCACTCATTTGGTTTTTTTTAAATCAATGACGAGCAGGAAAATGTAAACGGGAGGGCGAGTGGGGAAGTGAAGCAGTTGCAGCTCTGGTGAAACTCCTTCTTTGTGAGTCACTCAGCAACAAGAGACGTGAAGGTGACTCAGCCGTGAGAGCTCTTTACATCGAGAACAAAAGGCACTCAAGGGCAGTTAGCACCTCTTCCGGATTGGGGGTGTGGTGAGGTGCTAACAGAACCTTTTGATTTCTGTACCTCCGGTTTTAGGGTGGAGAACGTTCTTTGGGACTATTATTCTGCGAAGCAGACACAATGACTGAAACTATGCTGCACGGTATGATGTGGAGCACGGCCTGCTCAGCTTTGTGCATTTTCCCTTTAGTCCCGTGTGTTTCATGTTCCGTGTAAACGTGAAAGTTGTCCTGTTTCGAGCAATGGGTGAAAACATTTAGAAAAGCAAGATTCGAAATTGCAGTAATGTCAAGCAGCTCATGGTTATTTGAACAATCCTTAACCTAACATATACTCATGCACTCACAGATACCTTTGTAGCTGAAAGAGTCTGAGAAGATACACTCAAGTTAACATTGATTTTTTTTTGTCTGGATTGATGGGCTATCATGATCTGCTGCGAAATTGATACTGTGGCTGGACACATGCCAGCAGCTGTGCGAGTCAGAGAGGGATCATGGAACCCTTTTCATGTGACTTTGCATCTGTTGGTTTGAATCCCGCCACTGCCATTTATGCCGATCAACTCCAACAGCTTGTTAAAATGCTGTTTCGATCCCCGCTATATTGCGGAATTGAGTCAAACGTTTTAGTATGGTCCAAATAAACAATCCAGTCCGCTGTGCCCTCCTCAGGCTTCTTGGTTACCAGTCCAAAAATCTCGAAAATATTTGTGAGACAACCTCTTACAAAACCATGCTGACTATTCATAATCTTTCCATGCTTCTCCAAATGCATGCTAATCCTATCCTTCAGATCCACCTCAAAAGACCTGCTAACCATCGAATCACAGGCTTCTAATGTAATTCAGAGGCTTCTAATTTGGATCGCTTCTTAAACAATAAAAAAATCCATGCCACTCGACACTCATCAGGCACGTCACCTATCGTTATAATTTCTTTAAATGTCTCTACAAGGAGCCGTTCGATTTCCTCTCTGATGTCCCACAATGCATTCAAACACACTACAGCATCTTCTGGAGATTTATCTATCTTTGTGTTTTCTTAGACTATATTTGGATTATCCTTGAACTTATTTGCCAAGACTACCTGTAATCTTGACTTTGCCTTAGTGATCACTCGAGACTAATATAGTGGCATCATATTTGCAGAGGCACAATCTGTTAGAACTGTCCCAGAGTCCAGCAAAATTTAATAAATTATCAAAAATGCTACACCGCTACAACTTTTATGATCCTGGGATGGATTCCATCCGGACCAGGAAACCTGTCTACCTTGAGGCTGGTAGCTTTCCCAACACTACTTCTTTACTGATAATGATTGTTTCGGTGCACTCATCTGCCATGGTCTCCACAAGTCTGCAAAATTGAGATCAGGAGAGTCTAGAGACAGGGTGCTCCTGTCATAAGACAAAGCTGTTGGATGTAGATTATTTTTGCGAGCGTGTAGAATATTAAGACTTAGTTTAAGGTAAGACGAGAAGGTTTTGAAAAATATATGAGGATCATTGTTTAATTTTTATACAGATAGTGGATCGTGTATGGAATGAATCTTCAGTGGAAGCGGTAAATGTGGGAGTTACAATGTTTTAATATATTTGGACAGTGCATGAATCAGAAAATTTTGAGGGACTTTGGCCAAGCGCAGGTGGTTGGGGCGGTTTTAGTTGAAGTTATGATCATTGTGGAGTGGTTAGACCATCCAGTCTCACAAAACTCCCAATCAGTCACAAACCTTTCTATCAAAGTCAGAACATCTAGCCTCACAAACGTCCCTGTCACAGTTATCTCATCCAGCCTCTCCAACCTCCCCATCACTGTTACCACATCCAGCCTCACAACTCTACCAGACACCTCATTCAGCGTCACATCCATCCCTATCAATGTCAATTTATCCAACCTCAAACCCTTCCTGCCACTGTCACCTCATCAACACAAACGTCACTTGCACTATAAGTTCATCCAGACTCCGGACCCTCCATTTCACTCTCATCTCGTCCAACCTCAAAATTGCATCTGTCACTCTCAGGTCATCTATACACCCTCCCTGTCATTCTCGTTTCATCCAGCCTACAAACGTATGTGGCACTCTCAATTCAACCACACTAACGCCCTGTCAAAGTCATCTCATTCAGCCTCACAACCCACACTGTCACTGTCATCTCATCGTGCCTCACAAATCACTCTGTTACGGTCGTCGCATCCAACCGCATAACCCTGGCTCTCAATATCACATCATCCACCCAATCCTCTCAGTGACTGTCACACGATCCAGACTCACGACTGTCCCTGTCACTGTGATCTGATTCAGCCTCATAACGCTCGTTGTCTGTTATCTCATCCAGTCTCACATCTGTATCTGCCACTGTCATCTCATCCAACCTCACAACACTCCCTGTCACTGTCACCTCATCTGCACAACCGTCTCTGTACTGTCATTTCATCCATCATCACAAACCTCCTTCTCACTGTTATCTGATCCAGCCTCACATCCGTATCTTTCACTGTCACCCAATCCACACAACCTGCCTGTCACTTTCATCCCAGCCAGACTCTTATCCCTCCCTATCACTGTCATCTCATCCAGCATCATATCCCTCCCCATCACGGTCATCTCAGCCAATCACACAACCAACCCTATTGCTGTAATCTCATTCAATATAACATCCTTCCCAGTCAATGTCGTCTCATCAAGCCTCACATGTCTCCGTAGCACAGTCACCTCTTTCTGCATCACAGTCTGCCCAATACTGTTACCTCATCCAGCCTCATAGTCCTCCTTGTCACTGTCCGCTCATCCAGCCTCTGAAACTTCCCTGTCATTTTCACCTCATCCACACTCACATCCCTTTTTCTCACTGTTACCTCATCCAGCCTGACAAAACTCCTGATCACAGTTACAACCCTTTCTATCGATGTCTGCTCATTTAGCCTCAGAAATCTCCCTGTCACAGTTATCTCATCCATCCTGATAACGTTCTCTGTCACTGTCACCACATCCAGCATCCCGACTCTCCCTGTCACTATAAACTCATCCAACCTCACGAACCTCCCTAACACTATCAGTACGAACTCATCCATTCTCAAGAACGTCCCTATCACTATATCACAACCAGCCTCACAACCCTCCCTGTGAGTTTCATCTCATCCAACCTCATATCCCTCCCTGTCACTATCACCACATCCAGCCTCACAACTCTTCTTGACGCTGACCTCATTCTGTCTAAAAACCCACCTTGTCATTGTCATCTCATCCTGCCTCAAAACCCTCCCTGTCGCTGTCACCTCACCAAAACAATTTTCCCTTTCACTGTCAACCCACACAGACTCAAGACCCTGCCTGTCACTTTCATCTCATCCAGCCTCAGAACCATATCTGTGAATTTTAACCTATCCACGCTACCTTCCTGTGAAAATCATCTCATTCAACGTCACAACACCTCCTCTCATTGGCGTCTCATTCAGAATCACAACTTTCTTTGTCACTTTCGAGACAGCCTCACAAACCTCCCTGTCACTGTCATCTCAACCAGCCTGTCAACAGTCCCTGTCATTGTCACTTTATCCACAACCCTCGTTCACCCAGCCTCACATAGCTGCTGTAGTGTCACTGCATTCAGCCTCTCAACCGTCCCTGTCACTGTCATCACATCTGTCCTCACAATGCTCCATTTCACTGTCATATCATCCAGCTTCACAACCGTCCCTGCAACTGTCACCTAAACCAGCCTCACAACCGTCTCTATCTGTGTCATCTCACCAGATTCACAAACCTCTCTGTCGCTGCCACCTCATCCATCTCACACCCAAACCTATCACTGTCATGTCAGTCAGCCTTACAACCGTCCCTGTCACTTTCACCTCATCCTGAACCTCAGACCTCCTACCACTGCCACCACATCCAGCCTCACAACCCTCCATGTCACTGTCCTTCATCCAGCCTCACATCTGTCCTTGCCACTGCCATCCCATCCAGCCTCACAACACACTCCATCGCTGTCAGCTCATCCAGACTCAAAATCCGACGTCTCACTGCAATCACATCGAGCCTCATAACATTCCCTGTAATTGTGACCGCATCCTGCCTCTCAACGCTCCTGTCACTGTCACCTCATCCGACTCACATTCCTCCTTGTCACTGTTATCACATCCATTCTCGCTACCCTCCCTATCACTGTCACCTAATCCAGTCTCGCAACCCTCCTTGTCACTGTCATGACATGCGTTCACAATCCACCGGAGCAGTGGTCGGTATATTGGGTCCAGGTCCCAGTCAAATTCATGTCAAATTCATTCTGCGTGTGTGGCTCCTAAGGATAGTTGATCGTGTCTTTTCGTGGCTAGTTGGTGTGCATGGATGCGGATCGTTAGCTGTCTTCCTGTTTGTCTTATGTAGTGTTTTGTGCAGTCCTTGCATGGGCTTTTGTACACTACATTGGTTTGGCTCATGCTGGGTATCGGGTCCTTCGTTCTGGTGAGTTGTTGTCTGAGAGTGGCTGTTGGTTTGTATGCTGTTATGATTCCTAGTGGTCGCAGTAGTCTGGCTGTCAGTTCGAAATCCTGGGACAACATCACTGTTATAGGACAAGACAAACAGAGAACAGCCAGGGAATTTGTAGAGGCATGGCACTCATCCACAGATTCAATCAATAAGCATATCGACCAGTACCCAATATACCGACCACTGCAACGGACAACTGGACTGCCAACCGGAAGCGGCAGATTCAAACCACGACAAATGCAGGAGGAAAGAACACAGAAGCGCTTCACAGGAGGCTTCCAAGCACTGAGGATGTCACCTAGACAGGGGACGAAACGACTGCAACACAAATTCCCAGCTCGGCGAACAGAACAACAACACTTAACACTTTCCCTATCTCCTCGGAATTCACTCCCAAATTCCCATTACGATACTTCATTGGTCTTCATCCTACTCGACATTCCTGATTGAAGGGCCTTTGCTCAAAACATCGATTTTACTGCTCATCGGATGCTGCCTGAACTGCTGTGCTGTTCCAGCACCGCTAATCCAGAATCATTGTTTTCTTGCTGATATACCTATTCTGATGTCCGGTCATGGCTCGTTTCAGCTCGATGTTTAAGTCTTTCCTGGCTAACCTGTAACTCTGAAGCGCCCTAAATGAGCAATCACATCTCATCCTTACATTAACGTTCTTACACATAACAAGTGATTCAACTTCCTTAGTAAACCACGGTTATCGCGCTTGACAACCTCTTCCCTGCCTGACTGGAACATACCTATCAAGGAACCAGTGTACCTGGGCATTGAATAAGCTCCATACTTCAACTGTGTCAATCCGGTGCAGTTTTCTCCTCCATCCTAAGCATCATAAAACTTGCCTTATGGCATGGTAATTGCCTTTATCCCCATTTATGTCTTCTGCCCTCTGGTATATAGCTAACCTATTCCACCACTAAATAAACATAACAGAATTGTTGCCATTATTAGCACAGATGTCAACTACCTCTAAATCTAAAAGACCCCGTAACAACTATCCTGTGACTCACTCTCCCATTGAGGATCATCGTTGCTATCCCATTTGCTGCATCTCTGGAACTTTTCAGAGGCCTACAAATCACGCCCAACAAGTTCACCTGTCTTCCTTTTTATAATCTTTGCCCATACTACCTCAGTAGACGAATCCTCAACGTCCTCTCTTTTGACATTATGCTGGTTTTGACGGACAGTGCCACACCACCGCTCTTTTGCAATTTTCTGAGTTCTTACTGAAATAGGTAATCCCTGAACATACAACAACGAGTCCTTTGCATGCTCAACCCATGTCGCTGAATTGGTTACAACATCGAAAGCCCAGGTACCAACGCATGATGCAGGTCAACTCACCCTATTGCAGATGGCCCTGGTGGAAGCAGACAGAGATCAAAACAACTTTTTGCTTTCCACTGACTTCTTGTTATCTTGAAACTTTAGTTATCTCTTCACTGCTGTCAACCTATACTTGCTAGGGTTTAGTTCTGTTGTTAGAATTCGGTTGGAATGCGATGTCTCCAGGAGTTCTACTGCGTGTCTCTGTTTGGCTTGTACTAAGGTGGATGTGTTGTCCCAGTCGATGTGGTGTCCTTCCCTTTCTGTATGTAAGGATACTCGTGAGAGAGGATTATGTCGTTTTCTGACGTTTTGGTGTTCACGAATCCTGGGGGCTGGTTTTCTTCTTCTTTGTCCAATGTAGTGTTTGCATAGTTCTTGCACAGTAAATTGGTAAATGGCATTAGTTTTGCTTGTTGTCTGCATAGGGTCTTTCAAGTTCGTTAGCTGCTGTTATACTGTGTTGGTGGGTTTGTGGACTACTATGATGCCAAAGGGTCTGAGTAGTCTTGCAGCTATTTCCAATATGTCTTTGAGGTAGGGTAGAGTTGTTAAGCTTTCTGGACTTGTTTTGTGCCTGTTTGTGTTTTTTGCTGAAAAATCGGTGGACTGTGTTAATTGGATTCTTTTTTGAATACAAGGCACAGGTGATTTTCCCCTGTTCTACGTAGATACTCTGTGCTGCAGAGTCTGTTGGCTCGTCGAATTAATGTTCTGACTCAACTTGGTTTGTGGATTTTGGGATGATTGCTTTGGCAGTTCGATGTTGGTTCAATATGTGTTGTTTTCATGCAGGCGCTGGTTTGAAGTTGCCCATTGGCTATTCGTTCTACTTTGTCATCTAGAATGGCAGTTTGTCTTTGATTTCCCCCTCTTTCGTGAATTTTACGCCAAGAAGGGTATTATTGACGTTCTTGAATATTTCCTCTTACGTGTTTCGTTTTGTGATGACAAAGGTGTCATCCACGGAGCAAACCCAAAGCTTGAGTTTGATGTTTCGCAGAGCACTTTGCTCGAATCGCTGCATTTCTGTCACTGCTAAGAACCCCGATACCGGAGATTCCTCACGAAAGAGGAGGAAAACAGCAACAGATTGCCATTTCCAGATATTGCAGTAGTGCAAACAGCCAATGGGTAACTTCAAACCAGCGTTTACGGGAAAATTACACATGTGGATCAAATATTAAATTACAGAAGCAATCATCCCAACATCCACAAGGAAGCTCATCAGAATATCACTTCAATGCGCCAACACACACTGCGGCACAGAGGAACTAAGCAGATCAGAGGGAAATCACTTGCACCATGAATTGAAAACTAATGTGTACCCAATGATCACAGTCCGCTGATTTCCCAGCAACAAACTCAAATAAGCAGACGAAACACGTCCAGAAGCCCTAGCCATACTCCGCTATATCAAAGACATATCGGAAATGACTGCCAGACTACTCAGACCCCTTGGCATCATGGTGGCCCACACAGCCACCAACACACGAAAGCAGCAGCTAATGAAACTGAAAGGACCTATACAGCCAACAAGCAAAACTAATGTCATTTTCAAGAACTGTAATTAATACTACGTTGGATAAACTCGCAGAAAACTTTCCACCAGGATACATGAATACCAACTAGCCACAAAACGAAATGACCTTCTCTCACCAGTATCCTTTCATACAGATAAGGAAAGACACCACTTCAACTGGGACAACACATCATTCTTCAAAAATGCCAAACAGACCCACACGCGCTAATTACTAGGAGCATGTCATTCCAGCCCGACCACTAGACACAAACACATCAAGTTAGACCCCATCTGTCACCCACTTGGAAAAAGAACAGTAAATGATATCACCAAAGGAAATGACATCACCTCAGGAAATAATATCATCAACCCACAGAAACCCAGACATATAAATAGTAAGTAGGAATCATGTACACTGTTTAGACTGAAGTCAACTGAAGATGTTACCTTGTAGAGAAATGATACTTCTAGAAATTAACCTCCCAGTTCAGTGAGCAAACCCACATACAGACTTATCTGCTTTTGGAAAAGGTAGCAATTGAGTATTACAAGGGCAGAATGATGCCCGAAGCAATCCTGCGTCCAGTATCCCTGTATTGTTCCTGCCAATTCCTCCTCTGCCTCTTGGTTCAAAGGATACTGCGAACATCTACGTAAATGTGCCCCCAGCTTTAACCGAATTTCCACTGTATTCGCTGATTACATACTCTCCACATCCGTATCATGGTGTGACCATTACCGAACTGGAAATGCATCCAACCAATAATCAAACAGTTTTAATTTGCATACACCGTTGGTAAATCCCCTCATTGGTGTTCCCCAGCATACCTATACAAAACACAATTCGAACATAGTTACCTTGGCCAGATTTCCAGATTCCTGGCGTAGTCATCTGCTAATCATTTCTACATGCTTAACCATAGGTCCCCAATCTTTGGACACATTTTCCTAATTTGCCAACCATGTCACATTGGCCCAAACCCCTGGCACATGGTGCCATTTCTCCAGAATATCATTTTTCTTCCCTATATGTTGCTCCTTGCTTCCCTATCACTATAGCTTTACTCTGTAAATGCTGTGCGGAGACAACCTCACAGCGCTAATGCTCCTCAACTACTTTAATCTGCCTCTAGTGAAAAATCACTTCACAATGCAGCTCAGACTTCGGTGGCACAGCCAAAGGCAGTAAAGCGAAAGGATGTTTCCTCCAATTTTCCCAAGTTTCCCAAATGTAACCATCCAGGTCACCTGTCTCATATTTTTTGGCCTTTCTGTCTCCCTGCAACGATAACTGAGAATTTGCTTTATCGACACTAAATACCTTTTGAGTACATTCGAAATTTTAATTTTAACTTCAATAAAATGTTCCGGCCCAGCAAATTAATTTGTGTCCCGTTAGACACAAATAAAGACAAGATGACTGTTTTACTGTCCACTTGCAAAATGTTTGGAACTCTAAAGCATGTCTACTGCGGCTTACTCGAAAACGCTGCAGTCATAGTACATTTACGTGACATGTGAACGTGGGCGGGGGTGGGTATATTGTGTGAGGGCGCAAGTTTATGTACCTCAACAATATATCATCATAAACATCAACTGTTTTTTCCACACTAACCAGTACAATAGCTTCCTGTTCAGCTTCCCAATTTAACACAGGATGCAGCCCCTTCACACTGGGGTGCTCTGGGTGCACCTAACACATGCTATTTGGAGTTACAGGTCCTATCTGGCCTGCAGGGATTGTTGCATGTCAGCTGCACGTCCGTGACTCAGAGGTGCACCCTGGGGCCAGGAGGCCCTGGCCAATATGAACAATCTCTCCTTAAATGGCCTAGTTGATAATACCTCGAACACACTATTCCTGATCCTCTCTGAATCTGACGTCTCAACATATCATTTAGCGCCCCCACCTCATTGTCCCTGTCCTTAGAAACTCTAGTTCTGCCAACATGGTCGCTTAATTTTATTTTGACGTTTTTATGGTACTTGTGGAAAATGTCCCTCCATAAACATATCTTATTTGCAAGCTGTTTCCTTGCCCTTGCCATGTGGCGTTAGGGTGCTTTACCAACACAGCAAGAAATTCATTACAATCGCATCGATCAACCCATTTGTCACTGGCAACATCGCCTTGCGTGTATCTCTTTCTTTCTTTTTAGATTCTTCGCGCTGTAGTAGTGAAAAAGTTCTTTGACCCTCCTTCTGTTACTCAGCCAGCTTCTTATTGTCTTTCCGGTATCTCTCGACTGCATTGACTACATGATCTCTGAATTCTTGGCAGTTCATCGATGTCAGACCGCTACCTTCTCTAACTTAGATTTGAAATGAGAGGTAATGGCCTCAACAACAGCAGTCTCGAACATTGCAGTCAGCAGTTGACTACCTTCTGTCACTTGATCCATTTCAAGCTGCGACTTTTTCAACTGCTTTTCCAGATAGGCTCGTGGGTTTTCAGTGTCTACCAGTGGATTTCTCCCAAAGCTTCGGGATCACTCTTGTACAGATAACAATCTCTAAGTGCCAGCCACGCATTCTGTCTTACTCGATCACGTGCATCACCATCAATCATTGGAATGTTCACCACATTCGTTAGCCAGGCTCAATTCATCATCTCTCTTAGTTCGTGAGTCCCAAAAGCTTTATTAACAGTGACTTGAAATCACCCATAGCAAACAACGGCCCTATAGTTTCATCTCGAATGTCCCTAATCCACTTTCCTGCTCTGTCATGAAAATTGGGCAACACGTTTCTCAGCCTTTCTAGATCCTGGGTTCCCAAGGAATGGATGTTATAAGCAGTGACAGTATCTTTCCCTGTGACAGCTTCTTTCTCTTATTAAAACTGCTACATTGTATTTCCTCATCAGATTCCACTTCAGAACCTACTTCTGTATCTTGCCATCCTTTTTCCGCTTCCTGTCATTGTGCCCATTTTCCTGAACACATTACTGCCTCCTCTGTTCCCCCCCTTACTGTCAATATCACAGTCCGCCTGTTTCTGCCGATCATCCATGCAATACTTTAATATGCCTCATAATCCCTCCGTTCTCAAGTTTGTATTGCTCCAGAATTTCAGCCCTAAGTCTCTCTTTTCCATGTCAAAAGCACCTAATTTTGCTTGTTTCGTCGCTTGCTCTGCCTCTCATTTTATTCTGAACATATTCTATTCTGGCTCAGCTTCTCCCCAATTCAATTCCTCCTCTAACTGTACTGTCCCCCTTACTGCAGGACAGTGTGTTACATTCTCTCCATCTACATGGGTGTTTGTGAGTGGATTGGGGAGATGGGGGTTGGAGCGAGTGTGAAGTTCCACGTTCCAAGTCTTCCAACCTGGGATATATAGATGTTGTCCCCTGCTGGGCCTCCATGCATGAAGGCTCTTTATTTTCTTCATTGGATAAGCGGAGATGGTTTCATGGACAGCCTTTGTGAAGGGAAACTGCTTTCTCTGGTCTCTGGAAATCCCATCAGTTGCAACTGATGCCTGAAAAACTTTCTGCAAATCCACTCCTTCAAGTCGAAGTAGCTTGAAAATTTCCACCTCCTATTCTCTCTTCAACATTCTCTTCTTTTATTTATCCTTACATCTCTAATTGTCAATTAGACCATGCACTTCATCAAACATATTCATATCAAAGCTACCTTCTTCCATTGATTACATTTATAAATCCTTCGTTTTTCTTTCCATTTTTTCAGAAATATATATGGTATCGCTTCTTACTACTGGAACTTCCTATATCAATATTCTAACTGCAGTCCCTTTTTTCATCGTGACATATATTTCTATCTCGCTGACCTATTAGCTCTGTTTTCACAAATCACACCATTATGATTTAGACGTCCAATTGTGCCTCGTCAGTTCGTATATGTTATTTTTCTCGAATTCCTCAATTTGCAATTGTCCCTTACCAACCAATCAGTCCTTAAACTTCCTTCGTTTCCACTAATGAATATAAAAATCTATCCTCATTCGTTCTGCCAGTTATATTCCCGGACTCCACCCACAGAATACACGATGGTTCCTTGAAAATATCTCCTGAAAAAAATGACTATCTTAAATTCCTACAGGGCAAATTAAAATCAATGCACTCCTGGATCTCGTGCTCCAGGGAACAAAACAGAAATGTTTGACCACCAAGAAACAATTGTGCATGCAAACCAAATCACATCGGTTAAACACACACACAAACACACACACAGACACACAAGCTAAACCTTTCTGTAATCCAGAACTGCTCTCTCTCTCGCACGCGCGCACACACAGACACACACATATACACAGCCTTACTGCAATCGAGAGCTTGTCTCTCTCAGGCGTGCACAGACATAAACAAATTCCTTCTGCAAGTCAGAGCTTCTTTCTCTCTCTTTCTCTCTCTCACACATACACATACACATAAACGTTCTGCAATCAGCCAGTAGCTCAGCACTGAGTCATTATTTTTCGCTCTCTATATATCAGAGCCTTGCCTAAACAGTTCCTTTGTTCATTTCTAAAAGTAATGTTCAGTTACCATACAGACGTGGTCTGAAACATTCACCAGTCCAGTAACACTTTAACACTCTGATAATCTCTATTATTTACCTTTTAGTCTGCCAATCTGCCGACTTTTCATCCAAAATCAATATTACGACCATTAAAACATGCATTATCTGTTCCTGATTGCTCACTCCCCTATATTTTCCTTTTCGTTTTGTCTTGCTTTTCTTTATTTTCATAAAACTTAAAACTTTATTTTCTTAAAGCTTCACAGAAACGTAAACACACCAAGTGGAGTTTTGTCTCAATCCCTTTAGTCTGTAACTACATACCCCTTGTGTAGTTTTCCTGAACTACTCTCTTCGTTTCCTGAAAGTTTTCTTTATCACCCCGCCCCTTATGGTTCTTTGGATCGGAGAGACACGCCAGGAGCTTTCTGCATTCCAGAGAAACTCCCATACTTGACAGTATATTGTCCAACATAGCAGCAAAACGCTTACCCTTTCTTTTGTGGGTGCCCAGCCATTTGATTTCGTCTGCCTCAGGAGAGCTGTTGTTTCAACTGGAAGTGCCCTGCGGCTGCAGCCTCTTTTCAGAGGAAATGCTCTTTTCCCGGTCCCATCTGTCATGTCAAATTTGTTGCGGACGAAACACTCAAAATTCCAGAAAAAATAAGCGGGAAACGCAGAAAATACGTCATAAAATTAAACTCAAGTCTTAAAAAGCAAAGCTATGTCAGCCAGCAAAATGTATCCCCCAGGTGCCCACATGTTCTTTGTTCTTCTGCAGTTTATAGAGTTGTTGTTCCCGAGCGTATTGGAAAACGTTAGCTTAGCAAATCATGCTGGGTTGCTTTGTCTTTCGAAACGTATCTTCGCCTTGCAGACTAGTTATTTACATTACACTTAACCTATCACATTACAACACCATCGTCTTCAGCATTAGGTCATCTACCAGTGATTTAACTAGACGATCACAATGCACTACCATCTTCTGTTACTGGAGCCCTTTAATATGATCCAGGGCCTGCATTGCAACAAGAAATTAACTACGTAATTGCCAGCATAACTTTCATAACACCAGTTCAGCAATGATGTAACGAAATGACAGAACAACTTGAAAGGCTGAATTGCCTCTTATGTCTTATGTTATTATGCTTGACTTGGAGGTAATTTCGACAAGCCTAGATACCTTCAACATGAGCCTTCAATGTTTTATTCGTATATTTTCAAAACTTCAGCCATTTTGTGTCTATTGCATCATCTGTTTTGCGATTTCCCTTTGATTGAATAAGCTGCATGTTGATAGATTATTTGTTATTTGCAATTACTCGTCAACTTTCGGCAGAGTTAAAAAAAAAAGCTGCAACATCTGAGGCCTGGAATGAACTTCTGAGGAAGGCATACTGAACATGAAACGTTGCTCTGATTTTATCCACAGCCGATGCCAGACATGATGAGCATTTTTCAGCAATTTCTGATGTTATTTTTGATTTACAGCATGAGTTGCATAGCAACGATCGATGGCAAGATTTTTTTCTCCCCGCTTGGGGTTGTAACCTACTAGGGGAGAGCGGAAACGTTTCGGGGAGATAAGCGTGGAAAGTTTGTTATGTGCAGGGCCATGGGTGCTTGGAATGCGTTGCCAGTAAAGGTGGTAGGTGTGGGCACCATAACATCTTTTAAAATGTATCATTCGTGAAAGGGAAGTGAGTAGAGGGATACAGGCGCCTCGAAAATGGGCTACAGGTATAGGTGGAATCTCTGGATCCACGCTCTTTTCAAGGGCTGAGTGGCCTGCTCTTGTGCTTAAATTTGCATTGTTGTGTGTTCTTTTCTTCTTGGATGCGGAATGCACTTTCTTAGTAAACGAATGGAAAAGATTAATAACAGCTTGCAGGAGAAGTGAACCGAGTTTTCCTCAGAAAATGCCAATTTCTGAGCATGGCGAGGCATTCGAATCTGCTAAGTTCTGTGTCCAATCTCCAGGCAGTGTGGTCTGCCAAAGATAATGAAATTAACTGGGATGAATGTGGATGTTCTCTTTATCTCTTTTTTGACATCAGGACCCAGGCAGTTAACAAAACATTTATGTCCTCCACAACGTTCAAAATCATCTTAGCAGACGCTGTGCTAATCCATTGTAAACTGTTAATGCACTATCTCAAAACATCCAATTATCTCCCTGGAGCCTGACAAGAGGTATATGAGTTAACATTTTCTTTCAGAAATTGAAATCATGCTCACCTTCTGATAGAAACACAAAGAGTACCTCCAGGTTTAGTTTGCCATTGACTATGCCATTATTGTCGCATTCAGACTGACAGGTAGAGCAGTGTTGTTACTTTTCTATTGCAGAAAACATTTGCAAGCCATCTCAATAAGTTTGCATTATTACTTTCATTTTTAAAAAAATTTATTACAAGGACCTATATCTTTTCTCAATCTCTGGAAGAATGTCGTATTTTCATTTGTTCAATTTCTTATCCGTTGCAAATTCACATTTTGCACATTCGTGTTACTAATACGATTTTAAAGTTGCATTGCTCATTCAATCTCAAAATTAATGCAACTCTCTGTTAAAATTGATATTATAGCGCGAAACCAGCGTATTTACTTCTTATCAGATGGTGCATATTTTCCACTTGCAAGTCGCTCTATATTCTGTGATCGAAATCAATTTGGTGTTTTGATTTTATGAATTCAGGCAAGTTTGACGAATAGCGGCCGATGTCAGTCGCTGTCTGTTCTGTTACTTGAAGGGGAACTGGTGAATGGCCATACTGCTATCAAGTCGCAAATTGAATGCCATTGTGCTGCAGGAAATGTGTGAGTATTCAGAAAAAAATATATCATGTTTGAGACTGAGATATGACTTTGCGCACGGTTGAATTGTCAGACTGCTGTCACATCATAGATTAATTTGTGAAGGGACGACTGGCAAGTGCAAGTATTTCAAAAATGAGATAACGGATGTTCATAGGAATTTTGTTCCTATCAGGGAGAATGCAAGCCAGTAAGTGTGGGGGAAAAGGATGAATAAAGATAATGATGCCCTGTTCAATAAAAAACGGATATATTTGAGGTGGAAATTTTCGATCAAGTGAATATTTCGACGTGTACGAACGGTGTAGAGGCATTCATCAGAGAATTCCTAGGTTGTGTAAGCACTCCATTTGTCAATCGTGGGTCAAGAGTATGGTGCTGGAATAACACAGTAGGTCAAGTAGATTGCGAGGAGCAGGAGAATCGAGGTTCATTTGTCCCAACGAGTCCATATCATCCTTCTGAAGCTAATTATATCCATGCTCAGACACATCCGAATATGTACTGAGAAGTTACAGAACAAAGTGTGAGGGCACACGTGAGGGGATGGAGGATTGGAAGTTGATTCATGTTATGAATTTAGTGAAGAACGTTTCCAACGAGAAGCCTGTGAACTTATGACCGGTAGTCTGCCATCAGTAATGGCAAGTTATTTTTTGGCAAGCTTGATTGTGGTTGTTGACGATGTGACCAAGAAGCCAATGAATGCATAAACGTAGACATTGTCCACACATACTTCAGTAAAGCGTTTGACAAGTGTCTGCATGTAAGATTGATGTGCAAAAATCGATCACACAACATTCAGAGAAACTTTAAAGTCTGGGTGAAGATTTGTAGCTCGGGTGTCTGTTGTTGTGGTTCTGTTCGCCGAGCTGGAAGTTTTTGCTGCAAACGTTTCGTTCCCTGGCTAGGGAACGTCATCCGTGCTATTGGAGCCTCCTGTGAAGCGCTGCTTTGATGTTTCTTCGGGTATTTATAGTGGTTTGTTCTTGCCGCTTCCGGGTGTCAGTTTCAGCTGTAGGAGTTTGTATGTGGGGTCCAGGTCTATGTGTAAAAAATGAGGTCTGCAGATGCTGGAGATCACAGCTGCAAATGTGTTGCTGGTCAAAGCACAGCAGGCCAGGCAGCATCTCAGGAATAGAGAATTCGACGTTTCGAGCATAAGCCCTTCATCAGGAATAGGTGTGTCTGTTAATGGAGTTTGTGGATGAATGCCATGCCTCTAGGAATTCCCTGGCTGGCTTGTCCTACGATGGTAGTGTTTTCCCAGTCAAATTCATGTTCCTGGTTGTCTGAGTGTATGGCTACTAGGGATAGCTGGTCGTGTCGTTTTGTGGCAAGCTGATGTTCATGGATGCGGATTAGATTAGACTTACAGTGTGGAAACAGGCCCTTCGGCCCAACAAGTCCACACCGACCCGCCGAAGCGCAACCCACCCATACCCCTACATTTACCCCTTACCTAACACTACGGGCAATTTAGCTTGGCCAATTCACCTAACCTGCACATCTTTGTGACTGTGGGAGGAAACCGGAGCACCCGGAGGAAACCCACGCAGACACGGGGAGAACGTGCAACACACAGTCAGTCGCCTGAGTCGGGAATTGAACCCGGGTCTACAGGCGCTGTGAGGCAGCAGTGCTAACCACTGTGCCACCGTGCCGCCCATTGTTAGCTGTCTTCCTGTTTGTCCTATATAGTGTTTTGTGCAGTCCTTGCATGGTATTTTGTAAACTACGTTAGTTTGGCTCGTGCTGGCTATTGGGTCCTTTGTTCTAGTGAGTTGTTGTCTGAGTGTGGAAGTTGGCTTGTGTGCTGTTATGAGCCCCAAGGGTCGCAGTAATCTGGCTGTCAGTTCTGAGACGCTCCTGACGTATGGTAGTGTGGCTAGTCCTTTTGGTTGTGGCATGTCCTCGTTCCGTGATCTATCTCTTAGGCGTCTGGTGATAAAGTTGCGTGGGTATCCGTTTTTGGCGAATACCTTGTATAGGTGTTCCTCTTCCTCTTTTCGTAGTTCTGGTGTACTGCAGTGTGTTGTGGCTCTTTTGAATAGTGTCCTGATGCAGCTTCGTTTGTGTGTGTTGGAGTGGTTACTTTCATAGTTTAGGACTTGGCCTGTGTGTGTTGGTTCCCTGTGTACCCTTGTACTATTCACTGTAGAAACCATCAGCCCCTTTCGACAAAGGAATTCAGGTGTTTTACTTCTTATTGGCTCCAGTAAAAGTTGCATGCTGCCTTAGTGTTGAAATATGGAGAAAAACAAATCACAGTATGAAGTTTGGGGTGAGTGTTGTTTACCTGTCATTTTGAATGCTGTTTCAAATTTGCAGTGCTTATCTTAAAATGCTTGTTCTTGAAGCTAGTATCAGATGGAGCGTAGGAGTTCGAGGGGTGACATTATAAAAGCTTATAAATTCATGAGAGGCGTGGATAAGGGTGAATAACCAAGGTCTTTTCCACAGGATAGGAGAGTTAAAACATAGAGGATATAGCTTTAAGGTGGAAGGGAGGAACTTTGAAAGGGACAAAGGGGCAACGGTTTCACATAGAGGGTGATGTGTGTATGGAATGAGCTGCAGAGGAAGAGTGGCAGATGCAAGTACAGCTTCAACATTTCAAAGAGATTAGGACAAACGTATGAATGGGAAACGTTAATAGGCATATGGGGGAAATGCAAGGAGATGGGACTAGTTTAGTTTGGAAAACCTGGTCAGCATGAACAAGTTGAACCAAAGGGGCTGTTTGTCTGCTGTTTGACTGTGAATTTAAAAAGTGAGGAAAAGGGAAGAAAAAAAACTATTCAAATTGGCAGGAAATACAAAAACAAGCATCACAAACTTTTCTGTGTTTATAAAAAAAACTTTCAATATGAGTGTGTGACCTTAGGTAAATATGAAGTCAGGAAAGTATATTGAGGACATTTGAAGGGTGTGACTAGGGAACTGGTTAAAGTGAGCAGACAGCTAATTTATACCCGCGTGTTACATCATTCCTCACAGGGGAAGGAACTGTAAGTATTTCAATGATATAAACAAAATGTTAATAGGAGGGAAGTTCTTGAACCGACTCTAAAAAAGGAACAACGTTTCTAACAAACAGATAAGGGTAAGGGTAGGCAGGTCAGCAGCAATTCTCTGAGTTGGTTTCAATAGAATGGATCATTGCGCCCTCTCTCTCAGATATTAGTTCTGTTGTGTGTTAATGTAAGCAGTAAGTGCAGTAGCTTTAATGAGTTGTCATCAGGTTTAAGTACACATGGTTCTGACCCTGGCATGTCACCCATACTTGTCACTGAATCAAAGATTGGCTTCATGGTAATGGGAGACTGAGGGATTATCCGGGGAAAAAAATTACAGATGGTGGTTGAATATTAATCAAAGGCAATTTAGCATGGCCAGTTCACCTAACATGCACATCCTTGAACTGTGAGAAGAAATCCATGCAGATAATGTACAAACTCCAATCAAGTACTCATCCAAGGCTGTAATCGAACCCACGGTCCTGATGCTGAGAGGCAGTAGTGCCAAACACTAAACCACCGCGCCACCCAGGACTGGACAAATTTATCCCACAAGACGTTAGGAGCAGAAATTAGGTCATTCAGCCCATCGAGTCTGCTCCAACATTCGATCATGACTGATACACTTTGAAATTCATTTCCCTGCTTTCTCTCAGTCACCATCGATCCCCTTGGCAATCAAGAACATATTTGTCTCTGTTTTAAATATACTAAATGATCTGGTTTCCACAACATTCTGTGGGAAGGAATTCCACAGTTTCAGAACTATCTGGTTAAAGAAGTTTCATCTTTTCTCTGTTTGAAAGGGTCTTCCCTTTGCTCTAAGACGATGCCTTCAGGTCCTTGGCACTCCTGCCAGTGCAAACGTCCTCCCAAAGTCCTCTGTGTCCAGGCTATTCAGTATTCTGTGAGTTTCAATCAAATGCTTTCTTCAAGAAAGGAAATAGGGAAATCCCCAGCAATTACAGACCAGTCAGTCTCACGTCTGTCGTCTGCAAGATGTTAGAAATGATTCTGAGGGATAGGATTTATGACCATCTGCAAGTGCATGGCGTGATAAAGGCAGTCAGCAAGGCTTTGCGAGGGGCAGGTCATGCCTCACAAAGCGTATTGAGTTCTTTGGGGATGTGACTGGACACGTTGATGAGGGTCAAGTGGTGCATGTGATGTATGTGAACTTCAGTAAGGCATTTGATAAGGTTCCCCATGGTAGGCTCATTCATAAGGTTATGAGGAATGGGACAGAGGGAAATTTAGCTGTCTGGATACAGAATTGGTTGGTCGACAGAGGACAGCAAGTAGTAGTGAAAGGAAAATATTCTGCCTGTAAGTCAGTGGTGAGTGGTGTTCTACAGGGCTCTGTTCTTGGGCCTCTACTGTTCGTAATTTTTATTAATGACTTGGATAAGGAGATTGAAGGATGGGTCAACAAGTTCGCAGAAGACACAAAGATTGGAGGTGTCGTTAACAGTATAGAGGACTGTTGTAGGCTGCAGCGTGACATTGGCAGGGTGTAGAGATGGGCTGAGAGGTGGCAGATGGATTTCAAACTGGATAAATGCGAAGTGATGCATTTTGGAAGGTCGAACTTGAACGTTGAGTACAGGATTAAAAACAGGATTCTTGGCAGTGTGGAGGCACAGCGGGATCTTGGTGTGCAAGTACATAGATCCCTTAAAATTGCCACCCAAGTGGACAGGGTTGTTAAGAAAGCATATGGTGTTTTGGCTTTCATTAACAGGGGGATTGTGTTTAAGAGCCGTGAGATCTTGTTGCAGCTCCATAAAACTTTAGTAAGACCGCACTTGGAATACTGTGTCCAGTTCTTGTCGCCCTATTATAGGAAAGATGTGCATGCTTTGGAGAGGGTTTAGTGGAGGTTTACCAGGATGCTGCCTGGAATGGAGGGCTTATCTTACGAAGAGAGGTTGACTGAGCTCAAACTTTTTTCATTGGAAAAAAAATAAGGAAGAGAGGGGACCTAATTGACGTGTACAAGATAATAAGAGGCATAGATAGAGTTGATAGCCAGAAACTTTCTTCCCAGGGCAGAAATTGTAAACACGAGGGATCATAGTTTTAAGTTGGTTGGAGGAGAGTATAGAGGCGATGTCAGAGGCGGGTTCTTTACACAGAGAATTGTGAGAGCATGGAATGCATTGCCAGCAGCAGTTTTGGTAGCGAGGTCATTGGGGTCATTTAAGAGACTGCTGGACATGCATATGGTCACAGACATTTGAGGGTGCATACATGAGGATCAATGGTCGGCACAACATCGTCGGCTGAAGGGCCTGTTCTGTGCTGAACTGTTCTATGTTCTATGTTCTATCCGGCCATCCTTCTAATCTCCATCAAGTATAAACACAGATTCCTCAAACGTTCCTCATGTGTTAAGCTTTTCATTTCTTGGATTATTCTCGTGAACTTCCTGTAGTCACACACCAAGGCCAATGCATTCTTCCTGAGGAATTACGCACAAAATACTGGAAATGTGGTCTGACCAGAGGCTGAGAAAGCCTCCGAATCCCCATCTCTATATTCTAATCCTCTCGGGATGAATGACAAATTCGTATTAACCTTCATATCTACTGACTCAAACTGCAAGTTTATCTTTGGCGAATCTTGGACTCGGAATCCCAAGCACCTTTGCACTTCAGATTTCTCAATTTTCTTCCCATTTAGCAAATAGTCCATACCTGTATTCTTCCTACCAAAATGCATGACCTCACATTATATTGCATCTTCCAATCATTTTCCCACTCTCCTAAACTGTCAAAATCTTCCTTCAGGCTCCCTGCCTCCTCTATACTACCTGCCCCTCCACCTATCTTTTCATCATCTGCACGTGTAGCCAAAGTGCCCTCAGTTCTGCCATCCAGATCATTAACCTATAAAGTGAAATGTTGTGGTCCCACCACTGATCCTTGTGGAGCAATACTAGTCACCCGCTGCCATTCTGAGAAGGATCATTTTACCCCACTCTCTGCTTTCTGCCAGACAGCCAACTTCATTCATGTTAGTACCTGGCCGATAACACAATGGGCCCTTATCTGACTCTGCAGCCTCCTGCACGGTACCTGATCAGAGGCCTTCCGGAAATCCACACAGGTAACTCCCATTGGCTTTCCTTGATCTAACCTGCTCGTTACCTCTTCAAAGAATTCTCATTAGCTTGAGAGAAATGTAGTTTATTGAACTGGGGAGCAATCAGAAGAACAGGGTCATTCCTACTGACAGTCTGAAGGTGTTCCTCAAAGCAGTTTCTGTTTGGCTGACTAATGTAAAGGAGACTGCATTGTGAGCAGCAATGCCAGGGGACTGGATTGAAAGTGTACAAGTGAAATGCTGCTTCACCTGGACGTTGTGACTGGGGCCTTGGACACCGAGGAGGGAAGAGGTGAATGGGCAAGGTTTGCAGCTTCTGTAATTGCATGCTAAGGTTTCATTGCGGAGGGGTTGCGTTCGGGGTGATGGACGGTGTCACAAAGGGAATTGTCCCTGTGAAATGCTGACAGTAGTTGGGCGGGGAAGATGGTGCTGTCCCGCTGGATCTGGTGCAAGTGATGGAGGATGATTCTGTGAATGTGGACTCAAGTGCAGGAGGAAGTGAGGACAAGGGGAGATCCATCATTGTTCTGGGAACGACGGGACAGAGTGAGGGCACAAGTGAGGGAGATAAGACAGTCACAGTTGAATTTTCAGTCCACCAGAGTGAGAGGATTTCTCGTTTCAGAGAAAAGGATGACATGTGGGAAGCTTCCCACTGGAATGTGGCATTATCGAACAGAAATGATGGAGCCAGAGAAACTGGGAGAATGGAGTCACTCTCAGCTGATCATGTGTTCAGCCACATACAGAAGTTCCCCCTGAATGATTGAGAAGAGCTCAGCATTTCAATTCCAGATTTATGTCTTATATATTGTCTAAAACAGAATGTGAAAATAAACCCAGGTGAAGGTCACTAGATATGTGGGGGAGATATTTAAGCAGATATTTCATAACGCTCATCAATGATTGACTCTGATAAAAAAAAGTGAGAAAAAGATGTGAAGATGAACCACCCATGATGCACAAAGGCTGTGAGGGATACTAATCAATCACAAACTACAGAATTCAGATTGGGGAGCTCCAGCATCCGCCAGCTTTTGGAAGTTTATTTTTGGAACCAGAAGCAGATTGTACAAAGTAAAATGCCAAGAAAAGTATTCCAAAACTGGCAAGAAACATGAAAAAAAAACTAACCGAGATAGTTTTCCCATATCGAATACAAAACCTTCATGATGTGTGTGTGAACCTTGGAAGAAAGGCAGGAAAGAACATGTGGGATACCTGGAGGATGTGACTGGGGATTTGGCTTCAGGGAACAGGCAGAGAATTTAAAATATTATTTTAAATCGTTCCTCACAGGGGAAGTCACAAAGAGTTTCAATAATATAAACAAAATTGTAGTCAGATGGAAGTTCTTGAACTGTCTCTAATAAAACAAACAAGGCTTTTCTCAACAGATAAGACCAAGGGTAAACAGCTCGTCAGCAATTCAAAGCTGGTTTTAATAGAAGTGGTTTCAGAGTGACTGGTGGCACTGTGTGAAATATTCCATAACTTTTTGGATGGCTGGAGTGTTCCAGCAAAACTTGAGAACCTCCAAAGTGGCGCAGTCTTCAAGAAGAGAGTGAGTCTTCAAGTGTTTAGGTGCTCCCTTTGTCTGAATAGCGAAGTATATTCGAGAGGCTTAATGGCCTCATGAGACACTTTAGTCCTGAGTGATTTTAAAAAAAATGTAAAACTCTGCTTCTTCCGTTGATATATTACACATAGGGGAGGAACATTTTGCTGAAGTTGTGTATTAATTTGAAAATTATCTGGAACATTGCACAAACTACATCATCCAGAGAATTCTAGAAACTCTCCAGAACATTTTATAACAATGTGGGGGTGTTGCGTAGGTGAGAGAGAGAGAGAAGGTGCTGCATGCAGTAGTGAGAGTGATGGAGCCTTATTCTGGGGAAGGGGCTCTAACAGATATGCAGTGAGTGTGAGGGAGCAAAGAGAATACGGTAACACTTATCCTGACATGGTGGGGAAGGTTATTGACCGCAGATACTGCACTGAGCTGGGTGGTGACTTCAGACCATGCTCGGTGGGTCTGGTGGTGCCACCCACTCTGGGAAGAGAACATTTCCCCTCTGTACTAGATGATCCACCAGGACCTCCATGCCCGTATCGACAAACCGTGGTGTAATTGCCACTTATCTGCCATGCTCGGGGTAAACTGTGCAGGGCAGTTCCAAACTGTTCTCCCAACAGAGAAACGGTGTGCCCATTGGCCTTTTAAAGATGGCACCAGTGCCATCGATCACAGAATATCCAGGGACATCCGGACGATAGTGAGTACCTCCAGCCATGATGGGTTTGAGAATTGGGCTGGCATTGAATGAGGGACATCATGGGGTTGAGTGTGTAGTTAATGAGGTGACATCGATAAGATAGCATCAGGAAACTAGCTCGGCCTTGGAAAGACAATCCCTCTGTCACACTCAATGAAAATGACACTGAGAAAAATTATTATCAGATTCAGCCCAATGCGTCGAAGACGGCTGACCCTGATCCCAGTTCCAAAGCTGCAGAACAAATGCTCATCCAGTGCACTCCACCATCCGAACTCACACCAATATCCTGTTCACCCATCGTTCCTGGAAACAGAAGCCCGTATTGAAAGATGCTATCGAAATGTTTTCATTTCACAATTTTTAAATCTACCATCAGATCCTTCTCTTATATTCTCTCTCAATCTCCCCCTCTCTTTTAACCAAGCTCCTCCCATTTGGTGGTATTTCAACTGTTTCATGGCCTCTCTCTTGCAGTAAGGTTCACACCCACAGCACCCCTTGTCTAGACGCCATGGAGATATGGAGCTGTAAATGGATGGGAGCTGAACATCCTGTCACTTCCAGCATGGGATGCAGCGATCTAACATAGTGTTACTCAACAATTCAGTGGTTGCTGTACACAGCTATATATGTGCTGGGAAGGTAACTGCTCCAGATTAACAGATAATGTCACTGCTATTCACTGCACAGCTCCCCATGCTGGGCGGATACCCAGTCCGTGTGTGTAGAACACTGCCTTTGTGTGTTCTGTACAGCGCCCTGTGCTGAACAGATGATCGAGTCCAGGTTTATAGATCAGTGCACTGTTGGACACATAAGTAGTGAACTGGTTAGCTCTAAACAGTGTTCTATCTTCTGCTGAGCAGTACACTAGCCTGGTTACGCAGTGCTTCATGCTGAGCAGGTATCTCATCTGGGCTTATATGTGCCTGGGCGGGATCTGTGAGGTGTATTGAGTATCCGATATAATTCCTGACGTAACTGTCACTCTCCCAGCTTAGCCCATTCCGCTGGTAAATGTGAGTTGCTACGTTCCAGATACAATTCACTTGGTCAAACTATTCGACATTAAACATAACAAAATTTGTTCAAACACTGTCGACAGAATACAACAAAAGGAAGAGGAACTTGGAATAACTTAATTCTGTTGGAAAATTTTGCAGAATAGTGGGTTGTTTAACTTCAGAAGAACTGCTCCAATATGGTATTTCCAATAAATACACACGTGTCAAAAAAAAAACAAATTCAGGAAACATGCAGTTCTCCGATCCAGGAGGAAAGATCATCAAACGACAATTCCGAGAGAAATGTCAGAAAGAGAGTGAAGCAGCCGGGAGAGATTTACTGCCTTCCAACCCTGCTGAGAGCCCAGCAATAACTGGCGAAAGGTAAAACTAAGAATCCTGGTTATTTGAGAGATTGACGATCACTCCACAGGACAAGGCCACGGCTGCAAGATCTACAAGGAATGGACCGTATCTACGCCGTTTATGGCAATGTATTAGTCTCACAGAAATGCCTAAACCCATCCAAGCCTTTTAATTCTGGCCAGATAAATGTCAAAGTTAAACATAAATAAATAAAACGAAAAGATGCAGCAGGCCTGGTGATCAGATAGATACAGCCTCAGGAGCCCAGCAACTCCTATTCTGACAAAACACTGCAGAACCCAACGAGATTGTGAAGAGAAAGCATTATCCCTTGCTCCTCACCTCTAACGTTACAATTGGAGATGTGCCGTTAGCCCAATTGTCAGCGATATCAACATCCCATGAAGACCAAGTATTACTGTGGTAGATCAGGGTTGTCATGAAAAGAGTTAACTGGAGCTGTTTGTTCAGTGACTGTGATTAGTATCAGTCTCCCTGGACTTAATTGTATTACTGGAGGGTTAGAGCTGAGAATGAGTTGCTGGAAAAGAGCAGCAGGTCAGGCAGCATCCAAGGAGCAGGAGAATCGACGTTTCGGGCATGAGCCCTTCTTCATGAATGAGGAAAGTGTGTCCAGCAGGCTAAGATAAAAGGTAGGGAGGAGGGACTTGGGGGAGGGCGTTGGAAATGCGATAGGTGGAAGGAGTTCAAGGTGAGGGTGATAGGCAGGAGTGGAGGTGGGGGCGGAGACGTCAGGAAGAAGATTGCAGGTTATAAAGGCGGTGCTGAGTTCGAGGGATTTGACTGAGACAAGGTGGGGGGAGGGGAAATGAGGAAACTGGAGAAATCTGAGTTCATCCCTTGTGGTTGGAGGGTTCCTAGGCGGAAGATGAGGTGCTCTTCCTCCAGCCATCGTGTTGCTATGATCTGGCGATGGAGGAGTCCAAGGACCTGCATGTCCTTGGTGGAGTGGGAGGGGGAGTTGAAGTGTTGAGCTATGGGGAGGTTGTGTTGGTTAGTCCGGATATCCCAGAGGTGTTCTCTGAAACGTTCCGCAAGTAGGCGGTCTGTCTCCCCAATATAGACGAGACCACATCGGGTGCAGCGGATGCAGTAAATGATGTGTGTGGAGGTGCAGGTGAATTTGTGATGGATATGGAAGGATCCCTTGGGGCCTTAGAGTTAAGTAAGGGGGGAGGTGTGGGCGCAAGTTTTGCATTTCTTGCGGTTGCAGGGGAAGGTGCCGGGAGTGGAGATTGGGTTGGGGAGGGGTGTGGACCTGACAAGAGAGTCACGGAGGGAGTGGTCTTTTCGGAAAGCTGATAGGGGAGGGGAGGGAAATATTTCTCTGGTGGTGCGGTCCGTTTGGAGGTGGCGGAAATGACGACTGATGATACAATGTATATGGAGGTTGGTGGAGTGGTAGGTGAGGACCAGTGGGGTTCTGTCCTGATGGCGATTGGAGGAGCGGGGCTCAAGGGTGGAGGAGATGCGTTGGAGGGCATCGTCGATCACGTCTGGGGGGAAATTGCGGTCTTGGAAGAAGGAGAACATCTTGGTTGTACGGTATTGGAACTGGTCCTCCTGGGAGCTGATGCGGTGGAGACGAAGGAATTGGAGTATGGGATGGCGTTTTTACAGGGGGCAGGGTGGGAGGAGGTGTAGTCCAGGTAGCTGTGGGAGTCAGTCGGTTTATAATAGATGTCTGTGTTGATTCAGTCTCCTGAGATAGAAATGGAAAGGTCTAGGAAGGGGAGGGAGGAGTCTGAGACGGTCCAGGTAAATTTGAGGTCGGGGTGGAATGTGTTAGTAAAGTGGATGAACTGTTCAACCTCCTCGTGGGAGCACGAGGCAGTGCCGATACAGCCATCGATGTAGTGGAGGAAAAGGTGGGGGGTGGTGTAGTACCAGTGTAGCTGCGGAAGATGGACTGCTCCCCATATCCTACGAAGAGGCAGGCATAGCTGGGGCCCATGCGGGTGCCCATGGCAACTCCTTTGGTATGAAGGAAGTGGGAGGGTTGGAAAGAGAAGTTGTTCAGGGTGAGGACCAGTTCAGTCAGTCGAAGGAGGGTGTCAGTGGAACGGTTCTGGTTGGTACGACGGGAAAGGAAGAAGCGGAGGGCTTTGAGTCCTTCGTGATGGGTGATGGAGGTGTACAGGGACTGGATGTCCATGGTGAAGATAAGGTGTTGGGGAACGGGGAAGCGAAAATCATGGAGAAGGTGGAGAGCGTGGGTGGTGTCCTGAAAGTAGGTGGGGAGTTCTTGGTCTCAGGGGGACAGGACCGTGTCGAAGTATGCAGAGTTGAGTTCTGTGGGACAGGAGCAGGCTGAGACAATGGTTCGGCCGGGGCAGTCAGGCTTGTGGATTTTGGGCAGGAGGTAGAAACGCGCGGTGCGCAGTTGTGGGACTATGAGGTTGGAGGCGGTGGATGGGAGATCCTCTGAGGTGATGAGGTTATGGATGGTCTGGGAGATGATGGTTTGGTGATGGGAGGTGGCTTCATGGTCAAGGGGGCCGTAGGAGGAGGTGTCCGCGAGCTTCTTCCATAAATAGGGGCTTCTTTCGGCTTTTTATGCCATAGTACTCGTGGCAGAGTCAACCTCAACAAGTTTGGGATCAGCAGCTACAGAGAAAGAGACAGAGATAAGAATCTGAGAAAGTGAGAATGCTCCAACAGTGGATCAGAATCGGAGAACATTAGACTGGAAAGTTCCAACAATGGACAGAAGTTTATCCTCGGATCTTTATCATCTTTCTTAGGATTGGCCACGGTTAGCGTTGCGGATATGAGCCGTACTGATGATTATTCAAGCTGGATACCATCCCATCCTCGCTGTTGTTTGTGCTCCTAGTCAGCTTACCTCTGTCAATTCTATAAATGATGTTGAATGTTATTGCTATTCTGATTTATTATATTTAGCAAATGCATAACCTTTCGGTCACAAACTCCACTTCTTTTTCATACATTTCCAAACTACTTACCCATAAACATCTGAGAAGGAAAATGACTGTTCGGAACCTTGAGTC
The DNA here is from genome assembly GCF_020745735.1 of Hemiscyllium ocellatum. Lineage (NCBI taxonomy): Eukaryota > Metazoa > Chordata > Chondrichthyes > Orectolobiformes > Hemiscylliidae > Hemiscyllium > Hemiscyllium ocellatum. The sequence goes on from NC_083446.1 coordinate 25,955,149, forward strand.
TCCTTTTTACGGTGAATTGTTTTATATCTCCATATTCTCTGCGTCATCAAACCTGCCGACACACACCTACATGATATTCCCACTCTCCAACTCTGCCTGAGTTCTGTTGCTTACTTCGCCATGATCTACCCCTTTGTTAACGGCAGATTATATTGCTCCAGTTCTCATCTGACCTCTCTTGCAGTTACAAATATTTTGACCATAAACTTGCTCTTGTCTCCACAGTTACTTCACAACAGGGACTATGCATCAGAGTAATAATACCATTGACTGTGTCAATCAGAGGCACAGGTTATGACTCTAAAAGCATTGTTTGAAATCCTACCATAGCCGATGACTGAACTTAAATTCAAATGACAAAAATTGGAATGAAACCTAATTTCACTCATGGCAACCATAAACCATCAGGATTTCTTTTCTTATTTTACTGATAACCTTTGGTAAAGAAACCTAACATTTTTGCTCCGATTACACTACGTGTCACTTCAGACCCACTACAATGTGGTTGCCTCCATATTGCCTTGACAAATGGCCGCGTGTCAAGGGCAGTTAGGATGGACAACAAATGCTGCCCTTGCCAGTGATGCTGGCATCCCGCGAAACAACAACATTAAAGGTGAATAAATCAAGGAATTATGAATGCTGGAGATCTGAAATAAAATTCTCCAGCATCTGAAAGAATTTTGAAGAATCTCAGCAGGTATGGCAGTCTGTCGGGAGAAACACAGATAACGGTTTGACTTCACTGACCATGTCAAAACTGAATGCAACTGGTAAATAATATTATTATATCAGAGATGGTTGGAAGGCTGAGCGGGAGGTTTCCCCGTGCATTGAATCGATGGGGAAATTTCCAGCGAGAGAGAGAGAGAGGGAGAGAAAGAGAGAGACAATGAAAGGACAATCAAGAAAAAGGATTGCTGATGATGGACTGGAAGGTGAATAGAATGGAAAGTTATTCTAACATTTCCCCTTTTCGCATATTCCTGCAAATCATATCAATTTTGGGATGTCCCTGCTTAACGTGAGTCATATTCCCTCTATCTCTCTTCTCTGAGTGTGGTGATCAGCTCCAATGCTTATAGTTACTGAGATATAGAGAAAAGTAATGTTATAGTGTCAAATGCTTCTTTGGAAAGAGGGGCTGTTAATGTGCGACTGCGTGAAGATGTAACATCTTTCTCAGCCAGGAAGAGAAACTGAGGGGACTGAGGCATTTTCAACATTGAATGGGTGCACCATGGGTGTGGGAAAATTGACTTTCTGCTGTCATTAGAATATCAGGTGAGGTTATGTGAATGCTTTCCCCGGGTTTGTACTGTCCGCTGTTGGTTTCATTCAGGGAGACACGAGGGTCTGGTGACACCACTCTGGACACTGCATTTAGAGTGACTGGGTTCATGGTAAAAAAATGGAGTGGGGACCACAGAGAAGGCAAGTTCTGTTAGAAGGAGGGGAGCAGGCCACTGCACTATTCTCCCTGGGATTTCCAGGAACCTTTCTCTACGCTGGACCCATTCAGCTGTAAAGTTTGAAACCAGCTTGTTTCAAAAATGATGCGCTCACCGAGCTGTGCCCCCTCCTTCAGTATAACCTGCGGTCTCAGACAAGGGACAGGACTGTGCTGACACTCACGATGAAGAAAACTGGATTGATTCTGGAACTTTCCAGACAGAGTGGATTATACACCCAGCATCTCTGAAGGGCAATCCTCTGATATATCACGAGCTGACAGAAGACACCTGCTTGCTGAGAGGAATACAATTGCTCAATCTCCACAGCTGAATGTACAGAAACTAACTTCCAGAAATACTAGGAAACAGAGTGACTGGTAAAAAATAGAAACTGCAGGAAATTAGAATGAATGAAGCGTATGCTTTTGAAAATCTAACCGAATTGAAGTTTGGGATGTTGTTGCATGTGTTGATCTTCAACCCAGAGTATTGAGCAGGTGACAACTGAGCTAGTGAAAGAATTATGGATTATTCTTCAAAGCTGGTTAGATTCTGGAAAAGATACTGCAGACTGGAAAGCAGCTGTTCTAAGTCTAAACATTTAAAACAGGACGGAGAGGGCAAAAAGAAAACGAAATAGCTTGATGTCAGCTGTGAGTAAAACTTTGGAAACGTTTATAAGGATTGTGACACCAAGACGCTTGGAAAATAATGAGCTTATTTGGTAGATTCCTAGATTGAGGAAAGGGAAATGATCTTTGATAAACCTGCTGGAGTTTGTGCAGATTGTCCGCTGTGACATCGACAATTGAGAACCAGTGGGAGTGCAGTTTTTGAATTTCAGAAGATGTTTGACATGGTTGAATACAGGTGAGTGGGGAATGTTAGTGTCCATGGGTAGGTAGAGGTGGAATATATACCACATATTTTAAAAATTGGACAATGGGGATACGAGAAGAGCAGTGTTTTTCTCTAGACTGAGGGCTTGTTGGGTATCAGTGGGATCAGTTTTTGAGCAATAGCTTTTCACAAGGGATAAAAATGATTCAGGTAGGAACAACAAATATCATAATTCACGTATGTATTTTTTTTTAATGGTGAGAGTTTGGCAAGTGTTTTGTTGAAAAGGACCTGGATGTCCTTGTTCATAAGTCACTAACTGAATTCTTACAGGGCAGGAAGTAAATTATATGTAGCTCTTCAGACAAAATGATTGATGTATCAGAGGTAGTACATGCTTGTGTTTTTTAAGAGAGTATGTGGTTCATTGTGTACACATTTGGTCTGTTTTATAAATAATGATCACTTTGTCACCGAGAGGGAGCATCTCTGACACCTTCCTGTTCCTGTATTAGTGACTTGAGAAGCTGAACGACCTTTTCCTGATCCTTTGTAAGTGACTCCAGGTGTGAAATAATCTCTTTCTGATCCCGTGAAAATGATGCATGGGAGTGAGCAGATTCCTTCTCTCCCTGGGTAATAGGCAGGAGGGTCTAAGTAAACTATCATACATCTTTTAATAGTTTGATGGGCGAATGACTTTCCCATATTTTTGTGAACCCGATTGACGAGCTGAATGAGCTTCACCATTTACTGTGGAAATGTACAGTGTTGTTTCATAAATGTTACCGAGATTTTAACAGCACGATATTGAGTGTTGTCCGGATCTTGTAGCACTTGGACACCGACTGCTTCAAGAGCTGAAGAGGGACACCTTGTTCTGAACGTTATGTAAACTTTAGTGAATATCCCCACTTCTGCTCAGTTTGGACTCAATGGGCTTAATGGCCTTCTTTCGCACTGGAGGGATTCTATGATGACCAAATGGGGCTGCCTGAGCTGAGATAGCTACCCTGAGGATCTCTATAGTTGTGTCCCATGGCTGAGATGAGTGATGTCCACCGATGATAAACATCTTCCCTTGTGCTGTGAATGACTCCAAAAAGTGTAGCGTTCACAATCAATTCTCATTAAGTGCGATTTTGCTCAGGTTCCTTGATGTCATCCTCAGTCAAATACTGTCTTGTGTTCAGGTTCAGTCCCTTTTAACTGAGCCCCAGTGTTTCCTCTTTTGTTCATATCAATAAGTCATGGTATCGAAGCAGAGAATGTTTTCTTCAAACAGAGGGGAGTGAATGTCAGGAGAGTTAGGGGAGCGAGATCAATGCAAGGGACCAGTGGTGTCCCGCAGGGATTAGTTCTGAGACCTCTGCTATTTGTGATTTTTATAACTGACTTGGATGTGGAAGTGGCTGGGTGGGTTAGTAAATTTGCGGACAACACAAAGGTTTGTGGAGTGATACATAGTGTGGAGGGCTGTTGTAGGTTGCAATGGGAAATTGACATAAAGAAGAGCTGGGCTGAGAAGTAGCCAATGGAGTTCAAATTGGTAAAGTGTGATGTGATTCCTTTTGAAGCTCAAATTTGAATGTAGAATGCAGGTTTATAGGCAGTATGGAGGAACAGAGGGATTTTGGGGTCCATGTCCATAGACCCCTCAAAGTTGCTGCCCAAATTGATCGGATTGTTAAGAAGGCGAATGATGTGTTAGCTTTCATTAGCAGGGGGATTGACGTTAAGAGCCGCGAAGGTTTGTTGCATCTCAATAGAGACCTGGTTAGACCGCACTTGGAACATTTTCTTCAGTTGTAGTCACCCCATTATAAGAAGGATGTGGAAGCCTTATAAAGGGTGCAGAGGAAACTTACAAGGATGCTGGCTGGACTGGAGGGCAGGTCGTATGAAAAATGTTTGAGGGAGCCAGGGCTTTTCTCATTGGAATGAAGAAGGATGAGAGGTAACTTGATAGAGATGTACAGGATGTTCAGAGGCACATATACATTGGATAGCCAGAAGCTTTTTTTTCCCCAGGGCAGAAATAGCTATCACAAGGAGGCATCATTTCAAGGAAGGTTTAGAGGAGATGTCAGAAGTCGGTTTTTGACACAGAGAATGGTGGGTGCGTGAAATGCACTGCCAGCAGTGGTAGTATAGTCAGGTACATTAGGAACATGTAAGCGAATCTTAGGTGCATGGAAAATATTACAATGAAGGGTGTGTAGGATAGTCTGATCTGAGAATAGGATGAAAGATTGGTGCAACTTCGAGGGTCGAAGGGCCTGTATTGTGTTGTACTGTTCGATGTTCTATGTTCTATGAAGCTATGTAAATATGGGTTAGATGGATTTGACCCTCCAGAGAGGTGAGAGCTCGGAGGAATCGGGCATTAAAGAGGATTTGAGACCGAGAACACATCAGCCATGATCATCGTGAAGGGCAAGGCAGACATGATGGGGTTTAACCAGACCCTGTTTGTGATGTTCTCAGATTCTGTTAGTGGGTGTTATTTTCCTAGAAGGTCTATTATTGAATGTTGCAGTCAGACAGAGCAGAGGATTTTGTGAGCAATCTCTGGGTGAGGTATGGGGGCTGTATTCACAGTGAATCTGGGTCTACAACATGATCAACAAATGAAGCCCAAGTTGCAGGGAGCGGAAGCTCTGTGAAGAGAGATGAGGGTCCTCTTTCATACCCAGCCTGGGTTTTCCAATTACATTTTCCAAATCACCTCAAACTGTGTGTGACAGTCTTGAGGGGCTGAATGGTCTCGTCTATTCCTGTGCACAAGGTGATAGCAGTAAGTGGCCTCTCTAACTGCTGCTGTCTAGTAGGTTTGAGGGACTGAATGGAATATAGTAACATGGGATTGGGGAGCTGGAGTGGGTAATTAGACACTTTGAGCCTTCTCCACTAGGCACGACGATTGTGGCTGATCAGGTTGTGGTCTCAGCCCCACTTTCCTGTCTCTATCCTATTATCACTTCTCTACGAAATCAGCTTTGAATAAATGTAAACAAAGAGGCACCTCAAACTTCTGGGGAAGAAAATTCCCACTCGAAAGGCCCTTTTTAGAATTTGTCCTCATCCCTCTTACAGAATCAGAGAGTCATTCAGCATGGAAACAGATCCTTTATTCCAACTTGCCCACGCCAACCAGACATCCCAATCCGATCTCGTCCCATTTGCCACCATTTGGCCCATATCCCTCTGAATCGTTCCTATTTATGCTCCTATTCCAATATATTTTAAATGTGTAACTGTACTCGCTTTCACATTTTCTCTGACAGAACTTTCTGCAACTGCTTCACATTCTGCGTGAAAATGTTATCCCTAAGGCCCACTCTAAATCATTCCCCTCTCACCTTCAACCTATGCGGTCTAATTTTGGAGCCTCCCTACCTTGGGAAAAAGACCTTGGCCATTCAGACTATCCATGACCCTCGTGATTTTATAAACCACTTTTCTCTCACCCCTCAGCCTCTGCTCATCCAGGGGAAAAAACCTCAAACTATTCATCCTCACCATGAAGCTCAAACCCTCCAGTAACAGAAAATCCTTATAAACATTTGCTGCGCCGTCTCATACTACTCCCACCAGCAGAGCCAACGGAATTGTGCGCAGTATTCTTAAAGTGGCCTCACTAGCGTCTTCTACAGGCGCAACATGCCACGTCAACTCCTATACTCAATGTTCTGAACGATTAAGGGCAAGCATTCCAACCGTGTTCTTCAACACCCTGTCCACCTGCAATTCCACTTTCAAGGAAGTATGAACCTGCACCCATAAATTTTTTGTTCAACAACATTCCCCAGCGCACTACCCTGCTTTAACTTACCAAAATGCAAAACCTCACAAATATCTAAATTAAAAAATCCATCTGCCAGTCCTGGGCCCTTTGATAGTCAAGGGTGCCGTTCTACTCATCTCCGTCACTGTCCACTGCACCATTTAGTTGATGTTATCTGTAAACTTACCAACCGTGCCTCCGATATTCGCATCCAAGTCACTTATATACACGATTTAAAAAACGGTGAGGTCAGCGCTGATTCTTTTAGCACAACACTGGCCACAAGCCCATTGTCTGGAAAAATATCCATTACCTTCAATCCAATTTTATATCCAACTTGTTATGGATTCCATGTGATCTAACCTTAGTAATCTATCTACGATGAGGAACCTCAGTCAACGCCTCGATGAAGTTTGTGTAAACAATGTACATCACAGTGCCTTTGACAATCATTGTCACCTCTTCAAAATACTCAATCACATTAATGAGGCATGATTTCCATCGCACAAAACCATGTTGACTATCCTTAATCAGCCCTTGTCTTTCTAAATACATGTAAATCCTATCCCTCAGAAAACCTTCCAACAACCATCCCTACACTGATGTTTGGCTCACTGAATCTAACCCTGTGTTTTTGGATCACTCTTCCCTTTTCTACTTCCTCTCCTCCATTGGTCACAAATAAATTTAAATATAACTAAGTTGGTTATGTGGCCAAGGATATAGTTCTCAGAGGGTGTCAGGTTCAGTGTTAAAAACAAGTCAGGCAGATTTCTCTAATCTGCTAAAACAACACGTTTATGACCAAAACAAACTTACTCAAGCTATGGTGGAAAAAATAATGATGAGAGGATATTGCGAATATGTATACTGATATTTCTCTCTCTCTCTCTCTCTCTCTCTCTCTCTCACACACACACACACACACACACACACACACACACACACACACACACACACACACACACACACACACACGTAATAACAAACTGAAAAGCAATATCTCTGCAACGTTAAACTGAAAGAACCTTGTGCCAGTACTATTCAAACCCATGACAAAAGGAAAAATGAGCGTTTGGCACAAATGTTCTTCAACGTACAGAGTCATACATCATGAATACAGGCCCTTTGGCGCAAACTGGTCCATACTGACCCAATGTCCATCTAATCTAACCCCGTTTCCCTGCACTTGGCCAATATGCTTCTGAATCGTTCCTATCCATCTACTTGTCTAAGTGCCTTTTAAATATCGTTAATGTAAATGCGTCAACCACTTCCACTGGCAGCTCATTCCGCTCTCTGTGTAACAATGCTGGCCCTCTTGTTCCCTTTTATATTTTCCCCTCTAATCTTAAATTGATGCTATCTAGTCCTAAATTCCACAACTCTGGCAAAAAAAAGACTGCGTCCATTCACTATATCCATGCCTCTTGTGATCTTGTACAGTTTAGATTAGATTAGACTCCCTAGAGTATGGAAACAGGTCCTTTGGCCAACAAGTCCACAGCGACCCTCCGAACAGTCACCCACCCAGACTGATTCCCCTTGTCTATATTTACCCCAGACTCCCGCAACGATCACTATGGGCAACTTAGCATGGTCAATTCACCCGACCTGTACAGCTTTAGACTCTGGGAGGAAACTGAAGCACCCGGAGGAAATCCATGTAGACATCGGGAGAATGTTCAAATTCCACACAGACATATGCCCAATGCTCGAGTCCCTGGTGCTGTGAGGCAGCCGTGCTAACCACTGAGCCACTGTGCCACCCCTTTCAAGGATCCCCTCCCCCTCAGTCTCCTATGTTCTGAAGATAAATGTCCTAGCTTGTCGAACCTCTCCCTGTAACTCAGATGATTGGGTCCTGGCAACACCCTTGTAAATTTTGTCTGTGTTCTTTCCAGTTTAACCACATCCTTCCGAGAACATTGTGACCAAAACGGAACACAACACTACAAGTGCGGCCTCACCAACACTCGGTATAACTGCAGCATAACTTCGCAAATTCTAAACTCAGTGTCCTGTGATGAAGGCCAATGTGCCAAAACCCTTGTTCACTGCCCTCCTTACCTGTGACTCTACTTTCAGAGAACCATGCACCTGAATTCCAATGACCCTCTGTTCCAGTACACCCCTTAAGGCCCTGTCATTCACAATGAAATTCCCACCTTGCTTTGACTTTCCAAAATACAAGTCATCACAATTATCTATGTTAAACTCCATTTCCATGTTTCTCTGCCCACTTCCCCAGTTAATCGACGTCCTGATGAAAATTCTGAAATCTTCCCTCACTCTCATCAGCAAACTTATGTTCGGCTTACTGTTCTATTGTTCCCAGGTTTTTCTTGTCTTCTCTCCTTGAATAAGGATACAACATTCACTTCCCTCCAGTCTTCTGGGACCTCACCAGTAACTAACGATGATGTAAAAATATCAGCCAGTGGTCCCCGTAGATTCACCTTTAGCCTTCTGCCTTATTCTTTGATACTTCTGGTCAGAAACAGGTGATATATCCACCTGCATACATTCTAATACATCCAACACCTGTTCAACTATGATATGGACTATCCCAAAGATATTACCATTAACCACTCAAGCTCCTAAGTCTTCATGTCTTTCACCATCGTAAACACATCGGAGAAATGTTCCTTTAGAACCTTGCCCATCTCCTGCAGTTACACATATATGTGTCCATTTTGGTCTTTGAGTGGTCATATTCTCACTGTAGTTATTCTCCTTTATTTAATATACTTAAATAACCTCTTTGGATTCACTATGATCTTTTCCTTCTTCGGTAAACTCCTGTATCCCCTGCATACCTCCAGGCAATCCCTTGATACCAGCTGCCTGAACCTGAGCCACGCATCAATATTACTTGTCATCCAGGGTTCCCTTTTCCAATCAACCTTACCCTTTACCCTGACAGGAACGTGGAGACCTTGAACTCGTGCTATCACACTTTTAAAGGCCTTCCGTTTGCTAGAGGTCTATGTGCCTCCAATCAACCTGATGACCAATTTTGTCCGTCTCCACAGCTATTTCAAAATTAATACAACTATTAGCACTGGTTCCAAAGTGCTCCCCCACTATCACCTCAGTCGCCTGTCCTGCTCTATGTCCCAAGAGTAGGTCACGTTTTGCCCCTTCCTGAGTAAGCCCCTCTCCATACTGCTTGAGTAAACTTACCTGAGCATACTTAATAGATTCACCCCGTCAAAGCCCTTAGTTCTATGTCAGTCCCAGTGTATGTTAGGAAAACTAAAATCTCCTAATATGACAATCCTTTTGGTTCCGCAAATCTCCGCAATCTCTCTTCGTACTTTTGTTCCTTTAATTCCTGCTTACTGTTCGGGAGACTACATTGCAATCCCAATAATGTCACCAATCCCTTCTTATTTCTTAAGTTCACCCACAAAGCCTCCCTGGATGACACGTCAGTTATTTTATCTCTGATCACTGCTGTGATTCTCGCCTTAATCAGAAATGCAACTCCCCCTCCCCTCTTTCCACTATCTCTGTCCAACTTTAAGCTGCCAGTCCTGGCCCTCTGTTAACCGTGTTTCTGTACTGGCTATAATATCCCAGTCTCATGTACCTATCCACTCCAGAGTTCAATGCAATACTTCTTGCATTGAAATAGATGCAATTTAATCCAACAGGCATTCCTTGCTCCGTGCCGTGTTTCAACCTAACCTATCTCTTCACTTTACTGTTTCTCATTACTCTATCTCCTTCCAGCCTCGCACTTGTTTTCCCTGCTGTTGAGGATGCCACACCTGTGCCCCCCCCACCCCACCACCACCACCACAGCCAAGCTATTTGAACTCCTCCCTTGTAGCACTTGCAACTCTGCCTGCCAGAATATTGGTCCCTTTCCAGTTCAGCTATAGCCCGTCCTTATTGAACAGGTCACCCCTGCTCCACAAAAGATTCCAGTGATCTAAAAATTTAAACCACTGCCCCCTGCACCAATTCTTGACTCACACATTCATCTTCTATATCCTCCTGCTCTTACCCTCAATAGCACATTGAACTGGAAGTATCACGGGGATTACTGCTATCATGTTCCTGGTTTTTATCCTCTTCTCCAGCTCTCTATAATCACTCTGCAGGACCTCATCACTATTTCTACCTAGGTCATTTGTACCAACTGCACAATGACTTATGACTTCTTCCCCGCCCCCTTGAGAACATTTTGCACCCGCTCGAATACATCCTAGACCCTGGCACGTGGAAGGCTACACGCCATCCTGGATTACCATTTGCAGTCACAGAATCTCCTGTCTGTCCCCCTCTCTATCGAGTCTGAATAATTACTTCCGAAGTTATTCTGCTCACACAAACTTCGGACAATGTGATTCCTTCCTGGAACAGCTGGATTTGTCTGAATTCCCTTTGTTTCAAGCAGTGGGGAGATTCTCATCAGGAATCCTCCATGAGTGGTAAAACCGACTACGCTTTTGTTGTAGCTCTCAAACATTCTTGTGATGAGGGACAGGGAAAACGTAAGGGAACAATAGACTATTCCTTCTCAGGTAGGTTGCATTTTTCTCTCTCTGAGTTGAATCAGTGATGTTATCAGACCCCACACTGGACCATGTGAGCTCTCCTTGAACATTGTCTGAACTATATGACTCCACCACATTCCCTGCTCCATGCAGGCGCATCAATGAGGCTGTCATGCACAGAATCACTTCATTTTCAAAAATTGGCTCTACTTGATTTGTAGATGTGTCCACATGTGCCTGCGTAATATAACAATAAAACGTTTAATGTCTTCACAATAAGTGTGTTAAAATGAATGTGTCTTAATCTTAAACAAATGTAGAAATTTCTGGACCTTGCAGCCCCTCAAACCTATCCCACAGTCCAATTGACTGTTCAGTAAAGTATTCATCAAACTCAGCCTCCATTGCACACTTGGGAAAATATTCCTGCCGTCTGAAGGCCACACAGCATAGGAAATTAAAATAAGGTCATTTGGCCCATCAAGTCTACTTTGCTGTTCGCTGCATCCTGATATGTTTCTCAAAACAATTCCCCCCTTCCCGCTGTAACTCTTGTTCCATGTTTTAATCAAAATGATCTCTCTGTATTAAAGACATTACACTGTCTGTGTCTCAGTATGGCTCTGTGTGCGTGTGTGTGTGTTTCTGTGTCAATCTGTTTAATGACAGGGCATAGGGTGGACATGGAGGGCTGTGCGTGTGTGTTTCTGTGTATATCTGTTTAATGACAGGAGCCAGGGTGGTCGTGGAGGGTTGTGTGTTTGTTTCTGTATATATCTGCTTAATGACAGTAAACAGGGCGGTGGTGGTAGGTTTTCTGTGCGTGTTTCTGTGTATAACTATTTAATGGCAGGAGACAGGAGGGTGTTGGTGTGTGTGTGTGTTTCTCTGTATATCTGTTTAATAGCAGGAGTCAGAGTGGTGGTGGTGGCTTGTATGCGTGTTTCTGTGTATATCTGCTTAATGACAAGAGACAGGTTAGTGGTTGAGGGTTGTGTGTGTGTTTCTGTGTTGATCTGTTTAATGGTAGGAGACAGGGTGGTGGAGGAGGGTTGTATCTGTGTACTTCTGTATGTACCTGTTTAACGGCAGGAGACGGGTAGTGGTGGAGGGATTCATGAGCGTGTTTCTGTGTATATCTGTTTAATTGCAGAAGACTAGGGTAGTGGTGGAGGGTTGGGTTCGTGTGTGGGTGTTTCTGTATATATCTGTTTAATGACAGAAGACAGGGTGGTTGTGGAGGGTGTGTGTGCGTTTCTGTGTACATCTGTATAATGGCAAGAGACAGGGTGGTGGTGGAGATTTGTGCGTGTGTTTCTGTGCATACCTGCTTCATGGCAAGAGACTGAGTGGTGCTGGAGGTTTGTGTGTCTGTGTTTCTCTGTAAAACTTTTTAATGGCAAGAGACAGAGTGGTGCTGGTGGGTTGTGTGTGTTTCTGTGTATAACTGTTTAATGGCAGGATACAGGGTGTTGGTGGAGGGTTGTGTGCGCGTGTTTCTGTTTAATGGCTGGAGATTTGGTGCTCGTGAAGGATTGTTTCTCGAACTGGAAACATGGGACCCGCCGTGAAGCACAGGAATATGTGTTGGATCCACATTTTTGTTTCAGTTATATTGATGATTTAGATGAGAATTACAGAAAGCGTGATTAGCAAATTTAAATATTATGTCAGGATAGGTTGTATATTGGATGGGGTTTGTATAATGATTAATAGTCTAAGAAATTAATCTCATCACATTTGCCAACATTTGTCCCATATCCCTCTAAACTCTTCCTATTAATACACCCATGCCTTTTAAATGTTGTGCTTGTACCAGCCTCCAGCACTTCCTCTGGCAGTTCATTCCATACTCGCACCACTCTCTGCGTGTTAAAGTTGACGTTTAGGTCCCTCTTCATCTTTCTCTTCCCACCTTAAACCTATGCCCTGTAGTTTTGGACTCCCCTACCCTGGGAAATAGACTTTGACTCTTCATCCTTCCCATGATTGTATAAACCTCAAGAAAGTGCAGATGTGACTCCAGTCAACACGAATGGCTGTGTTTTCAGTTATCACTGGCCAAAATTCTGAAATTCAGTACTGACATCTTTTCCATCTCCATCAAGTCACAATTCTAAAACCATTTTAATCAACGTGTTCCAGCCTTGGGTGACTGCCTGTGTGGAGTTTGCACAAACTCGCTGTGTCTGCGTGGGCTTCTTCTAGGTGCTCTGGTTTCCTCCCACAATCCAGGTCAGGTGGATTGGCCATGCTAAATTGTCCATAGAGTTAGGTGCATTAATCAGAGGGAAATGGATCTGGGTGGGTTGCTCCTCGGAGGGTCAGTGTGAATTTGTTGAGCTGAAGGACCAGTTTCCACACTGTAGGAAATCAAATCTGAGTTCCGACATAGGGTTAACCATCTCTGTGGTATTTGACCTTCGACCTTTCGACTCAGAGGTAGGGACACTACCACCACTCAGCAATTGCTCCTAAAGCTGCAACATGATTCCCCTGTGTGTTCATCAGCCTGTTCTGACATGCTGTGACATACCTCCACAACAGGCAGAACTTGAATCCAGATCATCTGCTCCAGAGATTGTGACACTGCGACAAGTTCATGGACTTGAATGGAATCCAGAACTCTGGCACAAGAGCAGAGGTGATATGCACTAGACAAGACTTAAACCAGGCTCAGAATTTGGGTCATATTTTCAGTGTCAGGTTTCAGCTCTGTATGGATTTATTAAATTCTGATTAGCATTACTGAAAGTCACAGGCAACAGTTCTCATTGTTAAACAAATAAAAGTTATTAGCCTCAACTGTAGGATGTTGTGATCATGTGCTTTGCCATTGAGATTAGCTATGAACATCTTTAATTGCTCGGCTACGATTTCCAGCTTAAATGGCTATTATCTATAATCTGCAATATTTGGGAAAGAAATCCTGTAAACGCACTTTGCACTATGAAGTATCTCGAAACAATCCCAATACTGAACACCGTGGATGACGAAAGAGCACAACAAACATCGGTCACTGTTTCCAACTTATAACATGTTGCTTCCCTCTTCCTAAAATCATTCATTGATACTAGGCAACTGTTTCCTTTCCAGACTCTCCTTACCCACTCTTTCCTCTGCCTGAGCAAGGCAAACCAAGCTCTGTGTCTTTGGGAAATTCAAGGCTGGTGTTTGTAGGCTTTATGGAGAGGGAGAGTCTTTCAAATCTGAAGGGGTAGGGGAGGGAGTAGTAATATCATTCACTGGGCTGAGGTGTGGCAGATGGATTTTAACATGGATAAATGTGAGGTATTGCATTTTGGTAAAACAAACGAGGGGAGGGCTTATACAATTAATGGTAGTGCAGTGATAGTGCTGTAGAAAAGAGGGAGCCAGGGGCACAGGTATAATTCTTTGCAGCATACAGAGAGACTGAGATCTAGAGGTGCCTTTATTGCTCAGACCATTGATTTTAGAAGTTGGGAAATCTTGCTGGGATCGCGCTGGCAATTGGTAAAGCCTTTCGGCATTACTCTGTGCAGTTCTGTTATTGGAACGATATTATTAAGCTGGAGAAGGTTCAGAAGAGATTTAGCAAGATGTTACCAGGAACACCTCATCGTCTGCCTCGGAAGCCAACAAACACACGGCATGAACATTGGATCATTAATTTGCAAATCTTCCCTCCCCAACCCAGATCCCAGATCCAAACCTCTGATCAGGTCCACCCTCTCGAGGTGACCTACAGATCCTCTCTGTACTCCCCACCGACCTATCACTATCACCTCCCATCTTCATTCACCTATTGCCTACCTTTCCCTAAGCCTCACTCCCATCACCGATTTGTCTTTCATCCCCCTTCCCCCTCCCCAGTCCTGAAGAAGGGTCCTGCGTGAAAAGTTGACTCTCTTGCTCCTCGGATGCTGCCTGAAGTGCTGTGCCTTTTCCGCCACCACAATTTATCTACACTGAATTCTCCAGCATCTGCAGTCCCCATTTTCTCTGAGGTACAATTCTCTTTTAACATATCCATACCGTCTATCAGTTATAACCCCACGCTCTTTGAGACACATTTTCTTGTCAGTCATGGACTGTAAACGTTCTCTCAATGTTTTACTGATATTGTAATAACTAAGCAGTAGTTACAGGATTATTGTTTCCATTTATAAACAGAGAAGCATATTTATGTTCCAATAAACCTAAAGCATTTCTTCCATATCAAATGCAGAATGCATGGTTACACTCAATTGATCTACAAGCCCCAACATTCGTTCCCTCACTCACCCTCACATATCTAATCCAGGATGTGTAAATTTTAATCATTATTTTGAATTTTAATAAAACAGTATTGAATTGAAAGGTGTTTGTTGGAACTATTTGCTCACTGACTGTGATTAATGTCAGTCTCCTTGGATCCTAAATGTGTCACTGGAGGGTTTGCTTTTCTATTAATGAGATACACAGTTCAATGAGTTATCCCATAGTATGAGTGGGAGCATCACTCACAGCACGAACAGGAATCAGGAGCTACAGAGAGAGGGGGAGCAAAGAACAGAATCTGTGACCGTTGGACTGGAATGATCCAACAATTGATCAGAATCTGAGAACATTAGACTGGAATGCTGCAATAACGGATCCGAATCTGGCAACATTAGACTGGAATGTACCAACAATGGATCACAATTTGAGAACATTAGACTGGAGTGTTCCAACAATGGACAGGAGTTTAAACTACTGTCTTTACTGGCTTTCCCAACCTTGGATATCATTAGCATGGTGGATCTATGATGTACTGATTGTTATTCAAGCTGGTTACTATTCCATCCTCGCCATAGCTGGTGTTCCTGGTAAGTCATTCTAACTGTCTATTAAAGCAGATCAAACTGAATTGTTGCTCATATTATTAAAATTAGGAAAGGTGGAAGTCTACGTTTTCAGCTCCAATCAAACATTCCATTCTTTAGAAATTATAATGAGTCCAATTACTACTTTCAAGTTACTCACAAAATTGCGAGGTGGAGCTCTAAAACGCCATATTCCTTCTAGCCCTGCACAGGTCGATATCTCCATATCCTCCCCAATAACTAATCCTGTCCAATACCACCATCATGATATTCCCGTCTCCTCCTCAGGCACAGTGCACCTTGTCAGTAAACCATGTTTTGAGACTCTGATAAATCCGGAATCACCTGTTTCAAGCCCCTTCTAACCACATGTCCATCACAAAATAATTGCACTTAAAATGTTTAACTTGTTCTCTGAACAGAAACTCTCTGACGGGAAGATAATGCATGGTGTCAAGTCATTGACTCATGATCTAGAGCCACAGAATAATAATCTGTTAATTTGAAGGAAATTGGTGGCATTGAAGTGAATCCATCATCATTAAGTATAAAAAGCCCATCTGCTTGCGTCATGTCCTTTAGAGAAGGCAATGAGTCATCCTTCCCTGATCAGGTCTCTGTGTGACTGTCAACCCACAGCAATGTGTTTTACTATTTACTGTCCTGTGGAACAGCTGAACCAGCCACTCAGTTCAAGATAGGCAGAACATGCTGCCTGACCGATGAGCGAAGAACAAAAGAGAAGATAGCTCCCTTCCGCTGCCTGTTTCCCATATTTCTACAGCTCATTTCCATCCAGGTGGGTGACCATTCCTTATTTGAAGTGCATTCTTTCTTAGTCTTTTCCTGAGCGTGATGTTCATCTCCCGGAGCACCTCTGGTGTTTGCTTAGTTGATGTTCAGATATGGATGTAAGGAGCTTTTAAATTCCACGTCAGTCGCAGTGTAGCGAGAAGGAAAGGCTTTTTTACACCACAGGAAAGAAACGGAGATGTCTCAGTGAGGAAAAGGAATTATTGTGATCAAACCTGAGAGTGTGGTTGTGGCAGTATTTGGGGTATTGTGGACAGATTTTTTTTCCTTTATAAGAAATAATCGTCCTGCCACAGAGAGAGTGCAAGGTTTTTCACCTGACTAATCCCTGGGATGGTGGTAAAATGAGTTGTGAATGAAGATTAATATTTAGCGCTGTGAGAGAATAAAAGATGATTGAATTGAAACTTAAGGGGAATGGACAGTCTCTCATGATATTCTAAACAGACATTGATACGGTGATAAAATCCATGGCTTGTTTTTACTCGAGTTACAGGAGACTCTGAGGACGTTCCCCTCACCTTCCCCCACTCCCTATATCGAGAGAGAGAGAGAGAGAGAGAGAGAGAGAGAGAGAGAGTCAGACTTTGAATATAGTCCATTTCGTGTGTGATCCTACACTGAACATAACCTTATACAAAATCCTGACAGCAGCCACAATGCCTTCATTCTAAAACAGTTAACTATTCCCATTATCTTCTGACCTCCATGGAGAACATGGGTCTGTCTACTCAGAGATGGAGGATGCCTTTTTGAAACTTGATACAAAACATCTGGCTACCCTCCTCACTGCCAGCAAACCACGTTAAAGTAGTAGATGATCCACTGGCAATTGACCCACGAGGAACCTCGTACGCCATCCATGAGTGCAGTTTCTGCTCCATTGGTTTGTTGTATTGGAGCATCAATGACACTCTCCTGTTCATGTATAATAATCTCGTGGGGCTGAATGGCCTCCTCCTGGTCCCATGGAACAGGTTCATGGGTCTGATTGGGCTCTACCTGATCCTGTTCAACACCTCGATGTACTGTCCAGACCCCTTCACTTCCTGTGGAACAAGTAGGAGTATTGAATGGGCTGTCCCTCTTCTTGTTCAGTAGTTTCGATGGGCTGAATGGCTTCCACATTTCTGTGTGTAACCAGCTTGAGGTGTTGAATGAGCTCCTCTTTTAATTGTGTCTGACAGCACTGTTACATGAATGTTGCCGACACTTTAACAGCACAAGCCTGAATGCTGCCCGGGTCTTACTGATCACGGACACAGACTGCATCAGGAGCTGATGGGAGACAAAATGTTCTGAACATTGTATAACCCTCAGGGACCATCCCTACCTCCGGTCTTATGATGGGGAAATACATTGATGAAGCAGCTGAAGATGTTTGTGCTGAGGAAGTTACCCTGAGGATGTCCTGACGAGATGTTCTGGGACTGAGAAGATTTTTGGCCCCCAACCAAAGGTATCTTCCTTTGTGCTCTGAAAGACCCCAGCCAATGGGGAGAGGACACCTGATTTCCATTAAGTTCAAATAAGATGGCGCTTCCGATGACATTCTCAGTCAAATACTGCCTTGATATCAAGGCTATTCACTCTTTGCTGAGCCCCTGTGTTCCCCTCTTGCTCATATCAATAGCTGACGGTCTCTGTCTGAGGAGGGTTTTCCTTTCACAGAGGGTAGTGAATGTCAGGAATTATCTTGTCTCGAGAGCTAGGGGAGCTACATCACTGAAAGTATTTAAAAAGGCGGTAGATGGAGTTTTGACCTGTCAGAGAGCTGAGGGGGTGTGAAGAATTGAACATTAAAGATGAGTTAATACGAACAGTAGATCGGCCATAATCGTACACAATGTCTTGCTTATCAGAACTACCTGATCCTGTTCCTTATGTTCTCATATTCTGTAATTACAAAGTTAATGGTTGTAATTTTTCGGCACGTTCTGTTATTGAACGTTCCAATCAGAGAGAGCAAAGTACTTTATGAGTCATCTCTTAGTGAGGTCTGGGGGCTGAATTCAGTGAATCTGGGTCTATACCATGACCAACAAATGAAGCACAAGTTACAGAGAGGAAACACTCTGTAAAGAGACCAGAGTTGTCTTTCGAACCCAGCCTAGGTTTTGAAGTAGCATTTTCCAACCCACACCAAACTATGTGTGACAGCCTGGAGGGAATGACTGAGATCCTGTGTTACTGTGGACCAGGTATTTGGAGCAAGATGCCCCCGTCAGCACCAGTGCAGGATGTTTGAGGGGCTGAATTGAACATAGGAATATTGGACTGAGGAGCAGGAATGGGTCATTAGATACTTTGTCACTGCTCCACAAGGCACTAAGATCGTAGCTGCTCTGATTGTGGTTTCAGCAACATATTTCTGTCTGCATATAATTTTCCTACATGCACGTGTCTGTCAAATGCTTGAATACATCACAACTTTGAACAACTCAAACATCCAGGCCCCACAAACGTTTGGTAAAGGGAATTCCCACTTGAATAGTCCAATAAGAGTTTCTCATTCATGTTCCGACAGATGTTGGAGGGTCACTGTCCTTTTCCAGTCTCACTCCTCCACTGGTCACAACAAATTTTAAATGTAGCCAGTTTAGTGTTATGACCAATTGTTAAGGACTCAGACTGGGTCATTTTTGAGAAAAATGTGAAATGCAGGAAGTTGAAGTCACAACAAATGGTAAAAGATAGATTGTCCCAAATGTTCTTCTGCCTTTGAAATTATTCTGCTCACACAAGCTGCTGGTAATGGGATTTATTTGTGGAACAGTTGGATTTGGCTGAACTCCCTTTGCTTCCAGCAGTGGAGAGATTCCAATGAGACCTCACTAGGAATCCTTCGCAAGTGGTGAAGATAACTCAGGAATTTTATTGTCTCACATTTTGCTATCGGGTGGACAAAGTAAGAGAGAGGGATCAATCAGCTCTGCTTCTCAGGCAGGGAACATTTTTCTCCCTCTCTATGTTGAACCATACAATAATGTCAACTGAACATCAAACGGGGCCATGTGTGCTCTCCTGGAGCATTCTCTGGAACGGATCATAATGGACGATATGAAGGTGCGTCATCGCAGTTGTTGTCCACAGTGCCTTTCATTAGAAAATAAAGTCGCTGCTTTATCATCTGATGACATGTTTATATGCGTCTGTGTAATTTGTAAATATCGGTCGATGTCTATATCATTCATGTGTTAATATCAATGCATCTTATTCTTAAAATTATTCTCTAGACTTAAACTCCTTATCAAGTGGAAACATGCATCCAGCTGAAACACCTTTCAGAAAGTCATGTATGGTTCAAGATGATTTCTCATCTCAGATCAAAACGGATAAGCCGATAACAAAAGGCCTTCATTCCAGGAATGTGTGAAGGGGAACATCTATGAAAATCTTCTGAAGGAATTATATATATTTTTTAAGTTTAGGCGATCAAAACTGCACACAGTGTATCCGATGTGGTCTCAGCAATGCCCCATTCCGATGCAGTAAAACATTCCTCATTAAACGTGATAACCTTTGCCAGAAACAGCATCATTCCACTTACTTTCCAAATCACTTGCTGCATTTGCAGACTGACTTCATATGATTCATGTCCCAGGAACATGGAAACGGCCTGTATCGCAGAGTTCTGCAATCTCTCCATTTAAATTGTTCGCCATTGTTTTATCTTTCCTGCCACAATAGACAACTTACCTTATGTTCTTTCTGCTGAAGGATTGCTCAATAACCTTCCCTGCCTGTATCACATTGCAGACTCAGTACCTCCATTTGATGACATCTCGAATGATCATCTTGGTGATGCGCTAATTGAGGTTCGTGCCATTCAGTTCCTTTCCTCCAGATCTTTGATACAGATTATTTGTCATTGATAATCCCACAGGGATCTCTACACAATACACAATTTACAGCTTTGCAACCTGAAAATAAACATTTATCTCTACTCTCTATTTCCCGTTAGTGACAGCTTCCCCGTTCCTGCGTAGCACCTAAGGTGGTTTTGAATGGTCTCCTCCTAGGCTGTGTAATGTACTCAACGAGCTGAGTTACTTCATTCTCTATTCCTGTGTAACTCCTTCGAGGGGATGAATGGTCTTCTACCGTTTCATTATAACGATCCTGCCTGATTGAAAGGGGTGGTCCCCTACTTTGTAACAGCATCGAGATGTGGATTGAGCGAAAACACATGGGGTAGGTGCAGCAGTATATCTCTGCAACAGCCTCGAGGGCTGGATTAGGGAACAACATATTGGGAAGGGGAAGCAGTATATCTCTGTAAGAGCCTCGGGGTGATTGAGAGAACAACACATGGGGTAGGGGCAGCAGTATATCTCTGTGATAACCTTGAGGGGTGGATTGAGGGAACAAAACATGTGGTAGGGACAGCAGTACATCTCTGTAACAGCCTCGAGGGGTGGATTGAGAGAACAACACATGCGGTCGGGGCAGAAGTACATCTCTGTAACAGCCTCAAGGGTGGATTGATGGCACAGAGCATGGGGTAGGGGCAGGAGTTGGCCTTTTGGCTGCACCATTCAGAATATTCATAACTAATCCGATTGTCGTTCTCCTGTCTGTTCCCAATAAACATTGACTCTCCTGCCCAGCAAAGATCAGTCAAGCTCAGTGTTGAATATCTTCAACAACTGAGTTTTCACTGCTCCCTGAGGATGAGGACACCACAGATAGCACAACACTAAAGTTAAAGTGACGTCCTTATTTCATTGTGGCACCCGTTATTTTAAACAGTGTTAACCTAACATCAAATCGCCACTTCTTTTCAGACATAAGGACAAAATAATCAGGAATAAACAGAAAGCATTCTGGACTTCAAACCTGCCCCACATTCCCGCTGACCCTTTCCAATCAAATATGTATCAAACCCAGCCTCTGTTGCTGTCTCAGAAAGAGAATACCTGATAGCGCAACACCACAAGAACATTAAAGCAAGGAGCAGAATGAGGCCATTCGGCCCATCGAGTCTAAAATTCCGTTCAATATTTCTTATATGTACCTCAACCTCATTATTTTGCCTTCTCCCTAGAGTCCTTGATCCCCTTACAAATCCAAAGCATATCGATTTGCATCTTAATGACACTAGTTTCTGTTCCTCTGTGAGTCTGTCTGTGTGTGTTAGTGTGTGCGCGTCTGTTTATGTGTATGTGCCTCTGTGTGTGTATGTATGTGTGTGTATATATATATATATATATATAATACGTGTGTGTCTATGTGCTTGTTATCTGTGTGATTGTGTGTCTACGTCTGTCTGTCTGTGTATCAGCCTATGTGTTTCTTAATCAGTTCTGGTCGCCCCATTATAGGAAAGATGTGGATGCTTTCGACAGGTTTCAGAGGAGGTTAACCAGGATGTTGCCTGGACTGGAGGGCTTATCTTGTGAAGAGAGGTTCACTGAGCTCGGACTTTTTTCATTGGAGAAAAGGAGGAGGAGAGGGGACCTAATTGAGGTTTACAAGATGATGAGAGGCATAGATAGAGTCGATAGCCAGAGACTATTTCCCAGGGCAGAAATAACTAACACGAGGGGTCATAGTTTTAAGCTGGTTGGAGGAAAGTATCGAGGCAATGTCAGAGGCGGCTTCTTTACACAGAGATTTGTGAGAGCATGGAATGCGTTGCCAGTAGCAGTTGTGGAAGCGAGGTCATTGGGGACATTTAAGAGACGACTGGACATGCATATCTTCACAGAAAGTTGAGGGTGCATACATGAGGATCAATGGTCGGCACAACATCGTGGGCTGAAGGGCCTGTTCTGTGCTATACTGTTCTATGTTCTATGTTAACTGTGTTTGTGTCTATTTGTATGTGACTGTATATGTCTCTGTGTGTTTCTACCTGTGTGTATGCCTATCTCCTTGTAAATATTGTGTGTGTTTGTATGTTGGGGTGTTTACCAATCTGTTTATTTTTGTGCCTGTGTCTCTGTGCAGTGAGGTATCTGTGTCTTTTTTTGGATGTGAAAGGACTGTCGTTGGAACTGCCAGTGGGTTTAAAGTGAGAATTGTCTTTCACTGAACATTGCTCCTTAATCGGTCAGTGGGATGTGGATGTTTCAGAATTTCCACACGCGGAGTCCCAGTCCTCTCTGGCTTGTACTAGTGTCCTCCCCACATGGTAAGGGGAGGAGGTGAGGGAATGAATATCGGGCACTCCACCACCAGGCCTTGCCTTTCTGTCCTACTCCAGGCTCTTCCTCCTGGAATGGGAGAAAGGGAGGGTGGGAGGGCGAGTGGGAATGGGTGACCCTGTTGTTCATGCTGGTGTAGTTGGGGAAATTGTGAGGTGTCTGGAATGAGTCAGTCGACAGTTTTGAATCCAAATAGCATTATTAGTGTGGGGGGTATTGCGTAGGTGACAGAGAAAGTGAGGAAGAAAGTTATTGAATTCAGTAGTGAGAGTGGTAGTGCCTGAGCTTTATCTGGAAATAGAGCGTGAACCTTGTTCGGGGGTAGGTGCTATAACAGATATACGGTGAGTGTGAGTATACGGTAACTCTTATCCTGACAGAGCGGGGAGGATATCTATGCTTGTCCTGTATTGCAAGACATTTCTTCAGATCATCTCAGCGTCGAGGTGAGGCTCCCCAAATGTCTTGTCCAAATCTGTCACTAATAACGACACAGACCTTTCCCTCAGCTTCCACAGAATCAGTTTAGGTAGAGCTTACAAATAGCAAGGAGTAGCAAATATTGGTATGTTATATATCAAAACCAAAAGCTAGCAGAAAATCTTAGCATCATATGCTTCGGAAATTAGATAGGCAAGTATTGTGGATACTGAAATCTTATTGGATTGTCTCAAGTTGCATCTAAACTGCATTAACAAAGTGACTGCTCATGTTGTGAAAAATAAATTCCTAAGTGTATATGAGATAGGTTGAAGAGTATGTTGTGAAGCAAATTAGAGAGAAGGTTATTTTGGATTTGGTATTGTGTGGTCAGAATGACGAATTAATCGCCTTGTACTGAAGCAGCTTTTAAGGAATAATAACATTAATAAGGTGCATTTTATACGGCGTCTGCGTACAAAAGACAATGCTTGAACTTTCTATTTTAACATCATGGAAGCCTGGAGGCTAAAGGGTCAAGATAGTTCCAGTGAATTGGGAAAGTACAATATAACATTTAGTGGGAGACAAGCAATGGTTTTTAGAGTCATACAGTCCGACAAAACGGAGACAGGCGCTTCAGCCCAAACTATCTATTCAGACCAAAATTGACATCCACACTAACCCCATTTCCCTGCCATTGCCCCGTTTCCTTCTAATCCTTTCCTATCCGTGTATTTATCCAAATGCCTTTTAAAGGTTGTTAATGTATCTGCCACAATCACTTCCCCTGGCAGCTCATTCCATATGCGTACCAGCCCCTGTGTGTAAAAAGGTTGTTCCTCAGGTTCCCTTTTATTCTTTCTCCTCTGACCTTAAACTGATACTCTCTAGTTTGTGATTGCCCAACCCTGGGGAAAAAAAACTGGGCACATTCACTCTATCTAGGCCTGTCATGATCTTACAGACTTCAATATGATCCTCCCTCAATCTCACACACATATAAGTAAAAAGTCCTACTTTGTCCAACCTCTCCCCAGTCCATTGAGTCCTTGGCAACATCCTTATAATTTTTTTCTGCATCCTTCCTATAGCAAGGTGAACAAAACTGAACGTAACGCTACCAATATGGCCTCAGCGACATCCTTTATAACTGCAACATAACTCATTAATTTTGATACTCAGTGATATACACTGATTAAGGCCACTGCGCCAAAAGCTTTCTTCACTGCACTGTCTACCTCTGAATCAACTTCCAGCTGTATCCCAAGGTCCCTCTGTTCCACTGCACTCCTTAGATCCCAACCATTCACCATGAAACTCCAAACTTGATTTGACTTTCTAAAATGCAAGAACTTGCACTGATCAATATTAAAAGCCATTTGCAAATTCTCAGCCGACTTCCCCAGCTGATCAAAGTACTGCTGTAATTTCTGAAATTTATGATAACATTCCTCACTCTCCATGATGCCGCCTGTTTTCGTGTCGTCTTCAAACTTGCAAACCATGTCTGTACATTCTCATCAAAATCATAGTTATGCGTAATATGCAGTGGTCCCAGCACCAACTCCTGAGGCATTCCACTTGTCACAGGCCTCCAGTCTGACTAGCATTCTTCCAGTATTACTCTCTGCCTCCTACCATCAAACCAATTTGTACCTAAGTTGCCAGCTCCCCATCAATTCCACGTGATCTAACCTTCCAGAGCGGCGTACCATGTGGAACCTTACAGAAGGCCTTACTGGAATCCATATAGACTACGTATACCACCCGGACCTCCTCAATTTTGCTGTTCACTTCATCAAAGAACGCCAACACATTTATGAGTCATGATCTCCCATGCACAAAGCCGTGCTGAATTTGATGAAGGGCTTTTGCCGAAGCATCGATTTTCCTGCTTCTCGGATGCTGCCTGACCTGCTGTGCTTTTCCAGAACCATTCTAAATTATTCCGAATCACACCCTGTATTTCCAAATGCAGGTATATCCAATCTCTCTGAATCTTCTAAAGTAACCTACCCACTAGATTTTAGGTTTACTAGTCTTTAATTCCCAGGTTTATCATTGCAGCCTTTCTTGAATATGGGCTCAGCATACGCTATCCTCCAGTCGTCCAGGACCTCACTCGTTGGCCAGCAATGATGGAAAAGAGGCAAGCAGGGCTCCCACAATTTCTTCTCTGTCCTCCTGCAGTGTTCCTCAATGTATCTGGTCAGGACCAGGAGTTTTTAGAAATACTGCAAAGTCTGAAAAATACGTCTATTTATTTCAGGTATAAACACGAATGTGTGAGAAAGTGACTCAGTGATGGTTAACATAACAAATTAGAAAATATACTAATCATAGGAAGTAACTTTAGAAGAATTCCAGATATTCTGGAAAGCTGAGAATTAACAGAAATTAACGATCCCGAAAGGAAGGCCATGAAACTGATAAGGAACACAACGACTGCATCAGTCTAAGATCTATATTTCAAATGAAACAAAATAAAAGCAAGTTCAAATGTGGAAATTTGTAATCGGGAGAGGAGAGATCATTGTGGAGAACAGGGAAATGGTTAAGAAAAGAACCAGTTACTTTACATCTGTCATCATGGAATCTCCAACACAGTAATACCAAGTGATCATATCGGACTTCTGCAGCTAAAGACATAGAGTCAATTCATATCAGTAACAAGGTAGTACTTGAACATGGAGCTGGATTGAGCATTGCTAGGTCTGATGAAACAGATGTACTTCCTATCAAAATGTCAGAAATAAATCACCAATAGTCGTGTTAATTGCACTGTCGATGACTTTGTTTTATTTTCCTGTACATTCAGCAGAGACCGGAAACTATTGTGGATAAACGCGATCCAGCACTATCGATGAATAGAAGGGATCTAAACAGCTACAAAGGGAAACAGACATAGTGTGAAGAACTGCAGACGAACAAACTTGACATCCACAGGGAAACTTATCGAATCTATTGCACAGGATGACACTTTTGATATCTAGAAATTAACAGCAACAATGGAGAGAATCAGCATGCATTTCTGATAGAGAAATCATACTTGATAAACTTCAGAATTGTTTGAAGTTGTTTCTTACAGCATAGATAATAGGGAACCAGTAGAAGTCGTATATACTGGATTTTCGGAAGGATTTCTATACGAACACAGTGAGTTCATAATGCAATGAATGTGAAGGGAATTTGGAGGAATATATGTAAGCGGAAAGTTAAAGTTTGGTTCGCCTTCATTTAAGAGATTCAGAACATTGATGTAAAGACATGTTGAAGCAGTTTCACAGTGTGTTGATGGGACTGTATTTGGAGTATTGTGCACAGTTTTGGTGACCGAATCTCAGAAAGAATATACTGAACACAAAGGATGTGTGCAATGGACATTCTCCAGACTAATCCCTCAGATGGTGAGATTGTCTGATGAGGAAACTCTGCCTGTGTTCTCTTGAGCTTCAAAGAATGAGAGGTGGGTCTCAGTGAAATTTAGAAAATTCACAAAACATATGACAACTTGGAAATTAACAGAACACTTCCCTCGCTGTCTATTCCACATTGAAGGCAAATAATGGCAGGATCTGGGACAGGCCAGTTAAGGCTGCAATAATGAGGAAATTCATCACTTGGAGAGACTGACTAACACAGGCGCATGGAAACCTACTGGCAGGCAAGATTAGGGAGAATCTCCAGATATTCTCCAAGTGTATCCAGTAGAACAGAATAACCAGGGAGCAGGTAGGACTCATTAGTGACTTGCCAAGTTGCATCCAAATCAACTTTAGTGGCAGGAGACAGAGGGTGGTGGAAGGCTGTTGTGTGATTGGAGGCTCGTGTCTAATGGTGTACCACAGGGATCAGTGCTGTGTCTCTTATTAATTCTGATTCGGAGGTGTTGGCGTTGGACTGGGGTGGACAAAGCTAAAAATTGCATAACATCAGGTTATAGTCAAAAGGTTTACTCGGCAGCATTCGCTTTCGAGGCACTTTATCAAAGCGCACAATGACCTGGTGAAGAAGCAGCGCTTTGAAAGCTCGTTATGGGAGCCACATTACAAGAAGGATGTGATTGTACTGGAGGGGGTGCAGAGGGGGTCAATAATATGGTCATGGTTTTAGAATGGGAGAGCTGGCAGAAAACAGTGAGTAAGAATGAAACCATGTTTTTTTTTAATGGAAGGCTTAGAGGATGTAACAAGAATCGAGATTTGACATCCAGATATTCTCAATACACATCATGTCTTTGGTTGAGGGGCTCAAATGCAATATTCCCAAGTCAGCTGACAGTACTTAACGATGTCAGCTTGCGAGTGGATGAGGAGGATGCAAAAAAGACTCCAAGGCGATTGAGACAAGTGGAGAGACTGGGCAAATACGTGGTCGAAGGAGAGCAATGGGAGAGATGAGATGTCGCGCACTTTGATGGGAACAATAGAATGGAAACATATCATTTGCAAAGGGAGTGGTTGAAAATGTTGAATATAAAGGAACTTTAGCTCCATTTTTGTTTTATTTATGCGCAGCCCTCTGAGTCCATGTAAGGCAATGAGTTCTGAAGACAGAAGTCAATACATGGAGTGGCATTGGCAAGGTGACCAGAATATATAGACCCAGCAAGTGGGAAGCTGTAACATTGAAAACGATCTGTATCTCCCTGTACACCAGTCAGTGAAAGTAATATTGCAGGAGTAGAAAGCAGGTAGGCCGATAAATGGTGTATTCACCTTCATTTCAGGGGGATTTGAATGGGCGACTAAGGGTCATGCATTATTGTTCAGTTCCCAGTGTATGGCACGCCATGCTGGACAGGATGTTTGAGCATCTTTGACCTCTTTCTTTGGAAATTTTCCAAAAATAGAAATTGCTGAAGAAACTTCTGAAAATGTCACGGAATCTTCTGGAGTGAATGCAGAGTTAAACTTTCAGGTCCAGTGACCCTTTACAAAGCTCCCAGTTTCTCCAGCGATTTTTTTGTATTTTTATTTACAGTATCCATAATTATTTGTTTAGTTGAAATCTTGTTCTGTGCCTATTCATTCTGGAGAAACTCAGCAGGTCTGTCAGCATCTGCAGAGACAGAGAAAAAGCGTAAGCATTTTAAGCCAAATTTGACACTTCTTCACTACTGAAAAGAATTGGAAAATGGGATTCTTAATCCCTTGTCAGATGTGGAGGATGGGTGACAGGGAAAAGAGGGTGTGGCAAAGATAAACGGGCTTTTAGCACGGGTGAACGAGTGGATGACGTAAAATGTGTTTAAATTAAGGTGTGAATGGGGGGAAAGGGGTTCTCTATTGAGTGCAAGATAAAGAAGACACAACCAGACAATGTCATAGAAAGGCCAGGAGGGAGAATGTTGACTATGTGGCATTATATAGATCTGGCCATAGATACGTTTTCACTGTCGAGATCATCGCCCCCGTTAGACAAAGGAATCGAGGTGCTTGACGTCTTATTGGCACTAGTAAGCATTTCATGCTGCCTTCGTGTTGTAATATGGAGAAAAAACAAATCACCATGCGAAGTTTGAGCTGAGTATTGTTTACCTGTCATGTTTAATATTGTTTCAAATTTGCAGTGCTTATCTTTAAATGCTTGTTCTTGAAGTTAGTATCAGATGGAGTGTGGGAGGTTGGGTGGTAAAAACATGAAATATATGGATAGGGTGAATAGCCAAGATCTTTCCAACGGCATGGGGGAGTTCAGCCATAGAAGGCATAGGTTTAAGGAGAAAGAGGAAAGATTTAAAAGCAAGAAGGGGCAACTTTTTTTACACAGAGGTTGGTTGGGTATGGAATGAGCTGTCAGAGGAAGAGTGGTAGATGTCAGTACAGCTACAACATTTAAAACTCATTTGGACAAAAAAATGAATGGGAAACAGTTAGACGCATAAGGGCCAAATGAGAGCAGGTGGGACGATCTTAATTTGGAAAAGTCGGCCAGCATCTACATTTAGAAAAGCTTCATGCAGGGTCCGAGTGGTTTTATGAAAGGTAAATTATACTTTGACCTGTAAAATTATGCAAAGTATTTCTGGAGAGGCCTGAGAATGTAACAAGCGGATTTCATGAAGGGGATCTGGTAGACACCAAGCTTTCCTGGGTTTTTCCAAAAGGTATTCCAAAATAAAAGTTCTTACACAAGACAGAAGCTCGTATGATGATGGATAATTTATTAATATGGGATGATGATTGGTTAGCACATAGAAATCGGAGAGTCAGGATTAATGAATCTTCATGATATAGTTGTATCTGCTCGAGTACCACAGCTATGAGTCCGATGGCATCAGTTATTTACAATCTATACTGATAGACAGAAGGAGGGAGTTGAGTGCAACATACATCCGAGTTTGAGGATGACACTGAGAATCAAAAGACAGGCTGTTATTTAATGGAGAGGACTTTCAGAAAAGGAGCAGTACAAAGGGATTGGAGTCTTTCAGTGTATGAAACATAAAGTCAGCATGCTGATGCAGCAAGTAACTAGGTTGGTTCATTAGGCGGGTTCCTGGGATGAAAGGGTTGTGTTATTGAGAATCTCTAAAATAGTGAGGCGATTATTCGTTGGGGTTTAAATGAATGAGGAGTGGTTCTGCTGAAAAATACAAGACACAGGGAGGGGTTGACGTGGTAGATGTTGAGAAGTTGTGACCATTCCTGGGTGGAGTCTCAAACTCGAGGACATAGATACCGAATATGGAACATCGATTTCAGTCTGAGTTGCAAAGTCATACCTTCTCTCAGACGGTAGTAAATGTCTGGAATTCCCTAACCCAGAGATGTGTGGAGGGATACAAGGAGTCAGCAAGAAATTGGAGTCGAGCACTGGAGTAGATCAGCCATGTTCTTATTAAATGACAAGGCAAGCTTGAGGGGCTGAATAGCCTCCTCTTGTTCCTACATTTTAATTTCACATGTTATGCTTTTGCAAAGTAACCGGTTATTATCCCGGAAGTTGTGTTGTGTAATAGTACATTCGGGTGAGCAGAGGATTTGTTTGAATTAACCCTGAGTGGAGTATGGGTTCTATATTCACAGTAAATCTGGGTCTGTAATACGACCCACATCTGGAGCAAACGTTGTGGAGAGGGGAAGCCATGAAACAGGGATTGGGGGTGAGTGTCACTTCCGGATCCAGCCTCGATTTTCCAAGTACATTTCCAAAACTGCACCTAACCATCGGAGTGGCCTCGATCTGCCGCTGTATTGCAGATCCTCAGGGCCGAGTGGAACATGAGAACATAGGACTGAGGGACACGAGGGGGCCATTCGGCCCTTTGACACTATTGCACCAGTAAATAAAGTTGTGGATCATCTCATTGTGGTCCCAGCTGCACTTTTCTCTCCATGCACCATTATCTCTAATTCACCTGTCTATGGCAAATCAGTCGAAGCCAGCCTCGATATAATACAAAGATTCAGCCATCCCAAACCTCTGGGAAAGAGGATTCCCACGTGAATGAATTCCCACTTTGTGAATTTCTTCTCACTCCAGGTGTGACTGGGGATGGAGGGTGTCTCTCTTTCCTTTTCTAGTCCCACTCCTCACTGCTCACAACAAACTTTAAATGTAACCAGGTTGGTGATATGGCCGATGATAATGGTCTCAGACTAGGTTAGATTCAGTGATAGGAACAAGTCAGGCAGATTTCTTTAGTCAGCCACAAGTTACTAACAGAACTAACAGATGAATATGGTGGATCTGTGGGTAGCACTGCTGCCTCACATCACCAAGGAGCTGGGTTCAATTCCAACCTAGGGCGACCCTCTATCTGGAGGTTGAACATTCTCCTTATGCCTGTGTGGGTTTCGTCCCAGTGCTCCAGTTTCCTGCCACAGTCCAAAGATGTGCAGTTTAAAGTGGATTGCCCATAGTGCCCAGGGATGTGGAGGGTAGGTGGGTTAGTTATGGAAAATGCAGGGTTACATGGATAAGATTGGTGGGCACGTCCAGGTGGGATACTGTTTGGTGGGTTAGTGTGGACTTAATGGACGAAATGTCCTGCCTCCACACTGTAGAGGTTCTATGACAATGACAACAAATTTGGACGATACAAACACCCAGTGGGTATATACCTGACCCACTCTCCTCAAGGTCTCGTGTGTTTTTTTTCCTCATTCCAAGAGTAACCTTTTAAAGCCTTTATAATATCAGCCGTTCACCCCAGGAATACGTGAAATGAAATATCTCTGAACTGCTTCCAATGTAATCATATCTTTTCTCAAATAAGGAGACACAAAAAACTAATCTCACACTCAGATTATAATGTCTATAATTGTTTTCTCAAAGTGCTGTTCGTCTTTGGAACACTCTTCCCCACAGAGTATTGGAGGCAGAGATATTGAATTTTTTTTGAGGCACAGACGGAAGGTTGATAAATAACAACACAGTCAAGAGGAATGGGAAGCAATGTGCAGTGTGGGGGGAAATGTAGACAGTGGTATCAAGTAACACGGCTTCAGAACCTGCAGGAATATAATGCAAAATGAAATGATAATATCGATTAAATGTTAAGGGGGAATACAAAATGGCGGAGATCCAGAAGGTCTGCTTTGCTGGGCTCTGCATCAACACACGGGCAAAGTGGTTCTCTAACCCACCACTTCCAAGCCGTTTACTTAAACTTCAATACTAAAAGAGCGATAGAATCTTTACTAATCCCGTTTTGTCAAATGGAAATGACAAAACACGGGAAAGGATCGAGTAAGTCCCAACAAGCGGTGCAACCGTCAGAAGCATCGAGCATGCCTGAGACAGTAGCTGCAACCCTCTCTGCTCGATCCATGGACCCAGTTACTCACCAGGCCTTGGTCACTGATTTCACCAAGTTATGTGAAATGATTGAAGCCATGATTGAAGAAGGGTTCAGCAGTGGCTAGAGCCGTGTGCTCCAGAAACATGAGCAGCAACTTGAAAGCCTTGGAAATAGAACAGACGATGCCAAGCGCCGCAGTGCAGCGATAGAGACCGTGATCGATTCCTCTCGGGAGAGGATCCTCGCCCTTGAAAAACAGGTCTGCACCTTAACTGAACAAGATGACGACCTCGAGAACATCGTCGGTTTGCTGGAGCGGACAGAAGGTGGTCAGCCAGTGAGTCTTTTCAAGAACTGGCTGCAGCGATCCCTTCACTTCGAAACTGAGGAGGGACGGGTGATGAGTGAGACAGTTCATTGGGTTACGGCGCGGAAGTCAGACTCAGACCAACGCCTTCATCCTGTCCTTGCACGATTACATAGTTATGGTAACAAACAAAGACTGATGGAAGCTTTCAGAACCCAGTGGAAGGATCCGATCGGTTTAATTCACGAGAGCTCCAGGATTATGTCTTTTCTGGACTTTTCAGCGGCGGTGATTCAGGAATGAAAATCTTTTGATGACATCAAAAGAAGAGTAAGGGAACGCTGAATTCAGTATTCCTTACGATTCCCGACGGTGTTCTGTGTTGCTTTCAATGGATCCACGAACCCGTCTGATTCTCCAGAGAAAGCGAAAACTTTGTGGATATTTTAAAGTAAGCTGGATATTTCGATAATCATGTTTATCCTTAAAGAAATTTTATTGGATTTTTCTGGTATTAACCAGTGTTACATTATAGTCGGGGATGGGTAGAGTACTCATTTTTAATTCCTCCATTAGTATTAGTACTCTTTTTGTCTTTCTTTGCTTGTGTCTGGGGTGCAGCTCAAGCTGGAGGGAGTTACAAAGGTAGTTGTGATGACTAAGTGCCGACCGAAGGGCAGTTTTAGTTGTTAATATGCCTTGGATTCCATATTGGTAGCGGGCAGAAGATAACATTTTAAGATATGTCAGCAACCCCAGTTGGCAGGGGTGGTGTCCAGGAGAGGTAAATTCCCCTTTCGACTGTCATTGGAACTTTGGATTTTATTTCGTTGTTTGGTTTTTTATGTGTTTAGCTTTGGAAAGTTTTGAGAGCTTGTTAGTTGTAGTAGTTTTAGTTTGTAAAGTTTTTAGGCTCTATGAGTTTTT
The DNA here is from genome assembly GCF_020745735.1 of Hemiscyllium ocellatum. Lineage (NCBI taxonomy): Eukaryota > Metazoa > Chordata > Chondrichthyes > Orectolobiformes > Hemiscylliidae > Hemiscyllium > Hemiscyllium ocellatum. Next base: position 25,987,932 of record NC_083446.1, read on the forward strand.
TTTATTTCATTAATGATCAGCGATGTGTAATTCGATGTGAAACTCTAGAGTTGAAATGTTGCTACAGTGTGTTATGGATAATGATGTGCTTAAATGTGTACCTGGAACATTAAGGGGGGCCATCTGCCAGTCAAGAGGAAAATGTACTTTCTCGTCTTAAAACAGAGAGGGTGGATGTTGTCCTACTTCAGGAGATGCACCTTGATGACAAGGAACATTTGACGTTACAGCAGGGCGGGTTTGATCGGGTTTATTTCTCGTCTTTTAATAGGAGGAATAGGGGAGAAGCCATACTACTTAGGAAGAATCTTCCATTTAGAACATAGAACATAGAACAGTACAGCACAGAACAGGCCCTTCAGCCAACGATGTTATGCCTACCACTGATCCTCATGTATGCACCCTCAAATTTCTGTGACCATATGCATATCCAGCAGTCTCTTAAATGTCCCCAATGACCTTGCTTCCACAACTGCTGCTGGCAACGCATTCCATGCTCTCACAACTCTCTGTGAAAAGAACCTGCCTCTGACATCCCCTCTATACTTTCCTCCAACCAGCTTAAAATTTTGCAATACCTCCCACACAGTTATAGAATATTCTTGAGAATGATGATTATGGAATGTTCCAGATAATGTTCCAAATACTTCCCAGTTTCAGGAAAATGGCAGTGTCCCAGTGTGTAACACGTAAGAGGAAGGAGTAGAGATGTAGGTTTTTTAAATCACACACAATTCAAACCATGCTGAGGCCATTCAGCCCTTCAAGTGTGCTGTAGCCTTTAATAATGTCCCGGCTGACCTGATGGTTTTCTCAGCTCCATGTTGCAGAAACTTTCAATCATTCAACCCCCTGGGTACCTGTCACTGACCAGAAAGCACTCAGGCACGTTTACCCTGGTTGTTTTCAACTGCCTGTTTGAGGGCATTTCCCATAGGGACGGACACTCCTAACTATTCCATCATCTTTATACTTTCATGCAACGGTCAGCATGCTTTTCACAGACCAAACAAAAATCTACACTTATTTTATGGTTATAGTTATCCAATCACACTTAGTAAATCTGATTATTTCACTTTTCCCAAAATGCTCCCCCACTTTATCTCCTTCACCTATCCTGCCTATTTCCCAACTGTCGTTCAAGTTTGTTCCTTCCCGAGTAGGTTTCTCTATATATTGCTTGTGGAAACTTTCCTGAACACACTTAACAAATTACATTCCTTCTAAGTCCTTAACCATCTGGAAGTCCCAGTCTATGTTAGGAAAATTGAAATCACCTATTATAACAACCCTATTGTTCCCGCAAGTCTCCCCAGTCTCCCTGCATGTTTCTTCCTCTAATTCCCATTGATGATTTGGAGGCTTATAGTGCAACCACTATAACATTACCATCCCCCTCTAACTACTTTGCACCATTCACCAAACCTCATTGGATATTATCTAAGTTATTTCAACTTTAAATATAGGTGTGATACCCTCCTTAATAAGAACTATTGGCATTTAAACTGTTTCCATTTGCATCTCTCCATCGCAGTGATTTCCACATCCAGGGCACCCCTTGTCAAGGCACAGTGGAGTTATTGAGCTGTAATTGGATGGGAGCTGCACATCCTGTCACTTACAACATTGCTGCAAGTTTCCCCACACTGGGCAGCGATCTAACACAGTGTACCGAACAGTGAAACAGCCTGGGTTTATATATGAATGAACCAGTTCGGTCTGCACAGCTCCCCACACTGGACATTTAGCACATGATTATAGATCAAGCATTGGTGTGGGCTGCACAGAGTTCCATTCTGGATATTGCTGGGTTGCATTCAGCAGTAAAGTAGCCGGATCTACACAGTGCTCCATCCTGAAAGTATCATGGATGGGCTGGTTATGTGAGTTGGATTGCGAATGTGAGAGAACTAAACATCTGGCAATACCTTTATTTTTTGTTTTCATTCTTGTGATTGGACCCTTCAAATCCTGACTCATCCGGTTAGACCCATCCTTCTGGATAAGTCACGGTGACTGTTGTTACAGCATCTGGGTCTGCAACATGACCAACAAATGGAGCAGAGGCTGCAGAGAGGACAGTCTCCGTAAAATGGAATGAGGGAATCACTATCAGATCAGCCGTGGTCTTAGTGAATGGTGGGGCAGTATTGAATGGACCACTAACGCAACTTATTCATATATTTCTGTTTGTGCCAAGCAAACTTTCCTTCTCTCCCAGTTTCCCATACTGGTGGGGAGTGAGGTACCTCCTCCTGTTCCTGCATAATAGGATCCTTGGGCCTCACTAGCCTCCAGATTTCCCTGCGTCACAGTTTCGAACATTGAGTGATTGCCTCCTGTTCCTGTGTCCCAGTCTCGAGCAGGTGAATGACCGCCTTCTGTTCCTGAATCCCAATCTCGAACCGTTGAGTGACTGCCTTCTGTCTCTGTGTCCCAGTCTCGAGCAGTTGAGTGACTCCCTCCTTTTCCTGTGTTCCAGTCTCGAGCAGTTGAATGACTGCCTCCTGTTCCTGTGTCCCAGTCTCATGCAGTTGAGTGACTGCCTCCTGTTCCTGTGTCCCAGTCTCGAGCAGTTGAGTGACTGCCTTCTGTTCCTATGTCCCAGTCCCGAACAGTTGAGTGACTGCCTCCTGTTCCTGTGTCCCAGCCTCATGCAGTTGAGTGACTCCTTCCTGTTCCTGTGTCCCAGTCCCGAACAGCTGAGTGACTGCCTCCTGTTCCTGTGTCCCAGTCTCATGCAGTTGAGTGACTCCTTCCTGTTCCTGTGTCCCAGTCTCGAGCAGTTGAGTGACTGCCTCCTGTTCCTGTGTCCCAGTCTTCAGCAGTTGAGTGACTGCCTCCTAATCGAAGTTTTGTGAAAATATATGTCCCCCACCTGCTCCAGAGTAACAGGCTCCAATAGTTCTGTGCTCACCTGCTGCTCCGGTGGAATGGAGTTGAGGGCCTGAATGCCCTCTTCACATTCTTAACAGCTTTTCTTGACTAAAAGCCTTTCTCCTGTTTCTGTAAAACACCATCAAAATCTGAATGATTTATTTTTGTATTTGACTGTCAGTAATTGAGCAAACAAGCTGACTGACAGAATTCAGAAGCTGACGAGCCTCCTCCTGTTCACATGTTAAACACTCAAGAGTCAATAGAGTCTCAGAGATGTACAGCACAGAAAAAAGATCCCTCAGTCCGGTCGTCCATGCTGAACAAATATCCTAAATAAATCTTGTCCCCCTTACCAGCATTTGGCCCAACACCCTCTAAACACTTTCCATGCATGTATCCATCCAAATGCCTTTTAAATGGTGTAACTGTACCTGCCTCCACCACCTCTTTTGGCTGTTCAATTCATACACACAGCACTCTCTGTGTGCAAATGGTCTCCCTCATGTCCCTTTTTAAATCTTTCCCCTCTCACCTGAAACCTTTGTCTTCTAATTTTGGACTCCTCTATCCTGGGGTAAAGACATTGACTGTTTACCATATTTATGTCCTGCATGACTTTATAATCCTCTTTAAGGTCCCCCCCTCAGCCGCAGCACTTGAAAATTGTCCCAGTCTATTCAAACTCTCCCTGTAACTCTAACCCTACAACATTTGCAGCATTCTTTTAAATCTCGTCTGCGCCCTTTCAAGTTTGATATCTTTCCGACAGCAGGGAGACCAGTATTATAGGCAATGTTACAAAAGTGGCCAAACCAATGCCCTGTATAGATGCAACACGTCATGCAAATGCTTAGACTCAAAGCACGCACCAATAAAGTGAAGATCACCAAGTGGCTTCTTCACTACGCTGTCTACCTGTGACGGCACTTTCAAGGAACGGAGAACCTGCACCACAAGGTGCCTCACAGGGCAGCGATCTGGGTTTAATTCAATCCTTGAATGACTGACTGTGTGGAGGTTGTACATTCTCTCCGTGTCCACGTGAGTTTCTTCCGGGTTCTATGTTTTCCTCCTACAGTATAAAGATATACAGGTAGGGGTAGATTGGCCATCCTAAATTATGCATAGCACCTTGTTATGTGTAGGCGAGGTGGATGTGCCGTGGGAAATGCAGGCTAAGCGGGATAGGGTAGGCGTTTGTCCAGTGGGATACTGATTAGAGAGTCGGTGTGGCCTTGATGGGCCGAAAATCCTGTTTCGTAACTGTAGGGATTCTAGAATTTCTATGGAGTTATCCTTGATTGACAACGTTTGGCAGGACCCCACCTATATGTCTTGCCCTGATTTTTCTTGCCAAAATGCAACACCTCACATTTATCTAAAATAAACTCCATCTGCCACTCCTCGGCTCACCTAATCAACGTCCCATTACATTCTGAGATAAAAGTCTTCACAGTCGATTACACCACCAAATTTCGAATTATCCAAAAACTTACTGACTGTACGTCATATATTCAAGTGCAAATGATTTGTATAAGTAACAAAAGGCAATGGACTCACTATTGATCTTTGCAGCACGCCACTAGTCACAGTTCAATGAACAAACATCCACTGTCACGCCCTGTCTCCAATATTAAAGAAAATGTTGGATCTAAATGGTGAGCTCTCCCTGGATCCCAGGCAGTCTGAACTTGCTAACCAGTCTACCATGTAGAACATTTTGGTTTTCATACTGAATTCCATAAAGACAACATCCACTGTCCTGCCGTCATCAATCATCTTCATCACTTCCTCAACAACTTCCACCGAGTCAGTGAGACGTAATCTCCAATGTACAAAGCCCTCTTCAGTCCTTGTCTTTCCAAATGCATGTACATCCTTTCCCTCAAACCCCCTCCAAAAATTTAGTCACTATTGACGTCAGGCTCACCGATCGATAGTTACCTGTTTTTTCCTTACTTTCTTAAATAATGACACTATGTTAGCAGCCCTCCAGTCTTTTGACACCTCGCCTGTGGAAATCAATGATACAAATATATCATCAAAATGCTGAGCAATCTCTTTCTTGCTTCCCAAAAATGTCTGGGATACATCTGATTAGTCCCAGGGATTTGTTCACTTTTGTGTGTTTTAAAATGTCCAACGCCTCCTTGTAATATAGATACTTTTTAAGATATCAATATACATTTATTCAGTCTCTCGCTCTTGTAACCTCCTCCACATTAAATATTGAGCAGAAATACTTGTTTCATATACTTCCCATCTCCTGTGGTTCCACACATAGGTAGCCTTACAGATCTTTATGGGGCCCTATTCTCTCCCCAGTTAATCTTTTGCCATTAAAGGGTTTGTAGAATGTCTTCAATGCCTCATTAGCGCTATTTCTAAAGCCATCCCATGTCCACATTTTTCTGGCCCGATTTCCCCGTTGACTATACACTTACTGCACTGATACTCCTTTCGGGATTCACTTGATCTCAGCTCTGTTTACCTGACATATGCCTCCTTCCTTACCTTGACCAGAGCATCAATATATCTTGCCATCCAGCACTCCCTGCACCCACCAGCCTTGCCCCTCTCACTAATCGGAACACATTGGCTCTGGACTTTCTGAAACCAAGTTTTGATGGCCTCGCATTTTTCAACCATACCTTCACCTGCGAATAGAATACCCCAATCGGCCTTTCACTGGGCTCGCCTAACACTTTCAAAATTGGCCTTGTTCAAAGTTAGGACTTTAATGTTTACATCAGGTCTTTCCCATTCCATAATTAGCTTATAACTAATATTTATGTGTAACAGACTTGAAATGTTAAATACATACTTCATGCCCTTTGTAACAGGTAGGAGAGGCTGAATGGGCTCCCCCTATTCCTCTGTAATAGACTGGAGAGGTTGCATGTTCTCCTCCTGTTCCTCTGTAATCGACTCGTGAGGCTGAATGGCCTCCTCCTGTCACTCTATAACACACTCGACAGGCTGCGTGACCTCCTCCTGACCCTGTGTAACAGCCACGAGACATTAAATGACACAGTAAACTCTGGATTGCGGGCAGGCGTTAAACTGTATCTGATGGAGGTCCATCTGTTCTCAGTTACAGAAATACAAAGAACACAATGTACTCCAGGTGCCCTCTCAGTAACACCTCATACAGCTACAGTGACACATCTCTTTGTTTTGAATCATTCTGTTGGCAAAATGTGCCAACATTCCAGCTTTCCACCTTTTCAAGTATAAACAGGCTAATATGGGCTGAATGGCCTTCTCCTATCCATCTGTAAGAGGCTCACAGGGACAGAATTGCTTCGGCCTGTTCCTGAGCAGAAATCTTAATGCTCTGTCTCAAGGTTATGAAAAGATTTGATAACAGGGCACTAAAAACCAGGAATAGCCTCACATTGGTCAATAAGTATCATACGTTGGGTTAAGGTATGTAGAAACTTGCCCACCCAACATTTTTTAAGTAGCCAATCTGTTATTTTATAACTGCCTCTTTTCATAAGCAGAGTGGAACGTATATAGACCCCTGCAGTGTCCTGTTAATACTCTCATATACAAGGAAAAAAAGATTAAAACGATTGAAAGATTTATGGTTCATCCCTCAGCTACCCTCATCCATTCCATCCAAAACCAGTAAATGTTCCCTTTTACAGTGATTTGAAAAGTGATGTATGGAACTGGTAAACTGAGCCTGTTTGTTCAGTGACTGTGATTAATGCCAGTCTTCATGGATTCTAATTATCCCAGTGGAGGGCTTCCATCTTTTAATGATAAATGGGCGCCATTCAATATTATCCCATAACATGAGCGGGAACATCTCTTACAGCACTGACAGGGATCAGCTGATCCAGAGAGAGGGGGAGGAGAGATCAGAATACGAGAACATGAGACTGGAATGTTCCAAAAATGGATCAGGATCTGAGAACATTAGACTGGAATATTCCAATAGACAGGAGCTTATCTGAATATGTTCAGTATCTTTCTGCATTTTATTGGTTGTCATTATCATCACAGATCTATTACACTTTTCTCATTATTCAATATTTTTATTGTCCTCTCCTGGCTATCGTTGGTGTTCCTGGTAAGTGTCACGGTCCAGATTTCTTTTTTCAATAAACAAGTTATGACTGTATGACTGTTCTCTCATATAGTCTACAATTCTTGCCACTAGTATTGTTCGTATTGAAACTCTGAATCCAGATATTACTCTACAGACCTGTACTAACTACATCAATGAATGTGTTCAATTACTGTCTCAATCTCTGCTCTGGCAGTGTTACTCATGGGTCTCTATGTTGACCTACTCAGTTTCAGCGGAGAGCCACAATTTATTGTATCATTGCCTTTGTTATTTAAATATTAAGGGCATGGAGGTCACTGTCTACTGTTCTGGTTACAAACTCCACTTCCTTCCACTGTTTCCATCCCATCCCTGGCCAATATCTGCAGCTGAAGCAGACGAGTCGTAACTGTGTGAGATCCCTTTGACTATGAGCTGATTCTTGACACCATTCCCTGACCATTTCTAACTTCAAATACTCACCACTCCAGAATATATCTCATTGGTTTATTCCATCTGCTGTTTGAATCTTGAGCTATGAAATACAGTCTAAATGAAGCCAATAATCTGCTGCTGACGCTCCCAGTTTCAAACCTTCCGAAGCAAATCTGATTCGAATTCACAGCAAACTCCCATCCATCAATCATTCATGCGCTCGCAGGTGTATATTGCTATTGTGTCTGGAAATGCCTTTATTTTAACATTCTTAAACACTTTATCTCATCTGTCCATGAAACTTCTCTTGTTCACTCTGTCGATTAACAAAAACCCTGCCAACTGTTTGTATTAAAAATAGTTATGCACACATACACGCACTCTCTCTCTCTCTCAGTCTCTGATGAACACACACACGCAGAGAGAGCAAATCTTCTGATTTCAGACAGTAGTCTGACATGAGTATAGTTAGCATTTGGTAGCAAAGTTTGCAATACTCTCCATGCTGGGCAGATAGTGCAGTTTACTGAGTAACACGCTGGCAAGGTCTGCACAGTTGTCCCTGCTGGGCTGTCATTTTGTCCCAGTTTATGGTATTTGTGGTGTTCTGTGAAGCAGATTCAGAATTTGATGTAACAAACCATTTCAGATGATCTGACAATGCCTTTATTCAATGTTCTCATTCTTTTAATTTTACCCTCGAAGGTCTCACTTCTCCAGTTAGTCCCACTGCCCTGTCCTTTCCCCCATGTTTCCACAACATATTTTCAACTAATTAACTGTCTGTTTCTGTCTTTAATGTGAATCTCTCCGTATCTTTCCCTGACATTGGACTTTGGCTCCCTAGTTTGTCGAGTGCTGCCATTGTGTAGCTTAGAAATAATGAAATGGGGTCTGTCATGCTATTGTTCACTTCCCCGTATGTCCCATGTGATGGTCCATGGACAGGCGTGTTTCAGAAATTATGAGACACATCCTTGTAACTTGGTCTGTACCTGTGGTTGTCCCTCTCAGATGACCTTGCAATCAATAACACGAGGAAGCCCATTGAGTAAAGGACCAGGCATCTAAATTGTGTGACAATGCTGTCACATTTTATTTTTAAAAAATGTTATTTTCTCCTTTTTATTGTAATAAAAGGACTTAAATGCCAAACTGCCGACTGAAAACGGATCAAGTAAATAACTTACGAGGTTTTTGGGTTTTTAATAAATAAGAGTAACAATGGCCAGCTGGCACAGACCAGGCTTTCTAGTTTTTTCTTTGTGGCTCTAACAGTTACCGGGTGCTTGGGGTGGCAGAAGGGTTGGAAGTTTTAGTAAATTATCCCTTGCTGCTATTCTCTCTGAAACCTCACTTGATGTTGTTTCCTCCTGGATTGGAGAACTGTATGCAAGAATGTATGTCTGAATGTTCCTTTTTGCCAAGGGGTGTGTTTCGGTGATGTTAATATATTGGAACAGTTCATGTGTAGAAGGTATTGTATCCATTATTCAGTTAGGTTTCCAATAGTTAAGTTATTCTAAATTCCTCTTCATTTTGTGTGGATTTTCATTAAAATGTTTACATATATAGTGTTTTGCTTAATGGTGAGTGGTTTGACAGGTATCATCACATCTGGAACACCCCATACACATCTACCTTTAAAATAAGGAAAGGTTGGCATCCAAGCTACCTTCTTAAAATAGTTTGAGGCAGCCTAGTTGATCTATAGTAAACTGGGGAATCTTGTCTGGTTCTAAGTCGACAATACCAAATTACAATCCTAGTGTGCAAATAGGCCATTTGACCCAACAAGTCCACACCGACCCTCCGAGGAGTAACCTACCCAGAGTCATTCCTCTACCATATTATTGCATATTTACCCCTACTAAAGCTCCTAACCCACACACCTCTGACAACTACGAGCTATTTAGTATGGCCAATTCACCTGATATGCACATCTTTGGATTGTGGGAGGAAACCAGAGAATCCAAAACAAGCTCATGCAGACACTGGAGAGTATGCAACGGGAGACAATTGGGTTCAAAGATCACGTATGGCAGTCAGTGTCTTTTGTTGCGGATGTTGAATTCGGTTGGTTTATACGATGTTTTGTGAATAAAGATTCTTTCAGTCACTAAGAGTTCTCTGGGTGTGGAAGAAGTGAAGTTGGGGGCTTTACAAAAGGTAATGAAGACAAAGCTATAGGAATTGGCAGACAAGCTGGAGTTGGGGTTGCGTTTGTCTGTGAGAAAATGAGAGATAATTACAGCTATAGCTCAGCAATTACATTTGGTGGAACCGCCATCACACTCTTTGGAAATAGATAGAATTCAATTTCATATGAGGCACCTTGTAGATGAGAAGGAATTGAAACAGTTTGAAGTATGATGAAAGCAAAGGAAATGAAGAAGGAAAGGAAATGAAGAAGAAAGAGAGAAAAAGAGAGAAGAAAATCAGAGAGTTTCTACTTCAAAAGTTAGCAATTAGAGACGAAAGTTGACATAGAAGGCGGAGATGTAGGTAGACGGTAGTCTGGATGAGGAAGTTAATGCGGTTGAGCAACCCTGTAGTAGCCAATGACCTGATGTGGATCTGTTTAAATACATCCAGGCATTATCTAAATTTGATGAGAAGGATTGGGGGAGCCTATTTAATTTCATTTGAAAAAGTGGGTAAATAAATGCAGGGGTCAGTGACAATGTGGATTTAGTTGAATCAAATAAAGCTTGCAGGTATTTGCATCCCTATTGGATGAGGTATCTGCGGAGTATGAGGAGGTGAAGAAAGCCATCTGAAGCGATTATGAGCTTGGGCCAGAAGCCTACAGACAGTGTTTCAGAACCTAAAATATCGCTCCTGGTTAAACGCACATTGAGTTTGAAAGGATCAAACAAAGTGATTTTGAAAAGTGGATTTTAAAAACAAGGCAAACCTATGACACTCTTAGAGAGATTCTTATTTTGGAGAAGTTCAACAATTCACTTCCTGCAGTCGTGAGAACTCGTGTGGAAGAGCAGTGAGTTACAATGGCAAGATTAGAAGCTGAAATGTCTGATGATGATGATGATTTGTTTCAGAAATCAAAGTTTGGTTTCTGTGAGAGATGGAGAAGAATGTGCAAGATCTTCGTAAAACATAAATCTGTGAGAGTAAAGTTTACTGCCATAGTCCAGGAGTAGCAGGTAAAGAGGTTTCAGCATTAAGAGGTACAGAAGGATGTAATTATTTCATGCTGAGACAGGAGGAGCTATGTCATTCAGAAGGACGATTGGCGAGATGAGAAGTGCTCCATTATGTTACGTGTCGTTGAAGTGTCCAGTGGAAACATCAACAGATTTATTCCACAATGGGGAAAGAGGCATTGAGCTTGGTGTTGACGTTACAACATTTCAGCATTTAAATTGCGAATAACATACAAGAGACAAACCTTTATCACTGATCGTGACCCCTTAAAGATTTTGGAGAATTTTAGGGAGAAAAATACCATTCTGTTTCGATTGAGGTTATTATTGCTGCCATTCAATTTGAAATTATACAGGTGACAGGGCGAGAAAACCTACGTTTTGACACTTTGTGGAGACTTGGATGAAGAAAGACAAAGGCATTCTGTGGCAGGAATAAAATGACTGAAATCGAATCTCGTTGTGAACATTTGTGTGCTCAGTCAATGTAATATATATGCATTTCAGTCTACTAATAGAGGAAGATTAGGACCACTAAAATGTATATTGATGGATTGTCTTATTCAAGGTGGAGTCGTGAGGATACTATCACTGTTAAAAGGTTTTTTTTTGAAGAGAGGTTATAAAGGCAGAGGTGCAGAACTGCTGTCTGAAAACAGTTTACGTAACTAACTGAGAAAGCCTTTAGGTTTCATTAAAACGGTGGTAACAATGTAAGGGCAGTGGCCAGCTCTCCCACGTCAGGGGTCCTCGTTTTGTTTTTAGCTGCAATATTCAGAAGCTGCTGGGGATCCCAGAAGGGTTGAAAGTTTCAACACATGATCCCCAGCTGCTTTTCCCTCTGAGATCTCTGTTGACGTTGTTTCTTCCTGGATTGGAAAACTGCTGTAAGGATCTGTAATTGAATATATCCTTGTGCCAAGCGGTGTAAACCAAGCAGGTACGGCATCTATTGTTCATGTAAGTGTTCCAACATGTAAGCTATCCCAAAATATTATTTTCTTTGATTGTATTTTAAGTAAAGCATTTGAATAGATCATATTTTGCTTTATGTCGAGTGGTTTGACCAGCCACAACACATCTGGAACGCACACTTCACATCTATATTCAAAATAAGGAAAGATTTGGGTCTAAGCGACCTTCTTAAAATACTTTGCGGGGATCTGGACTGGTCCACAACACTTGTAGTCGAGGGGTTTCTGATTGACTCCTGTAATTGAAAAGTTAGTGAAGGGGCTGGGGATGCTGTGCTGGAGGTTGTGTTGTGAGCTGCCTCAGACATTCAGGGAGACCTGAGGATTTGGTGACCCAACTCTGCATGGAGCCTGGGGACGGTAGTTACAGCATCTGAGCCAGCAACATGAACAACAAATGGAGCAGAGGCTGCTGAGATGGGAAGCTCTGAAACCACGCAGTGAGTGTGTGTAGGGAAATAGATCTGCTAGATCCACCCCCGGTTTTCCAGGAACAGCTTCCCAAGCTTCACTTCACCCAGGAGCAGAGTGCGAGGGGGCACTGATTGAACAAGAAGCTGGTCCCAGAGCGGTGTCACCTCCTTCAACATGACCTGCAGCTTCACACCAGGAGGAAGATGATGCTGCCAGTGGCTGTTAGGGTCACTGTTTCACTCAGCTTCTATGATCCAGAACTTTCCAGGCAGGACTAGGTGACATATCCATCATTTCCCAGTATCTCAACATCAATGTCACCATTCGGTGATGGAGGATATATATGGTGGATGAGGTGAATACATTTTTTCTGCCACAGCAGGGAGCTGCTAGGTGTATCCAGTATAGTGGGATTCCCTATGGTGTACATTGCATCTGCAGAGTACCCATGTCAATGGGGAGAGGTAGAGGAACTGAAGGAGCTCTCTCTCTCTATTAATGTTACAGTGTACCCATGCACAGTACAATGTTGGTGAATACCCACTGTCCTGGCAGCAGTCACGGCCTCTTCATTCAGAAGCAGTCAGCCATTCCCATCGTCATCGGGTCTCCACGTAGAAATAAATGAATATATCTTGGATAAAGGCCGTCCCCTTGATGCACATTTCAAAACACCATCCCCACCACCAACCAACCACATCAAAGTATTCCTTGTGTAAGGAGAGCAATGGGGTCACTTGGAGCGTCAAGGAGCAGACGACCAGGGATGGAGCAAAACCTCTCATGTCTGAACGGGTCTGAGTGAACGCCCCAGTACACAGTATCATTAAGTCCTGTAATCCCTCTCCATTTCAGTAACATACTGCCTTCCATTATTCCTGTAAATGAAATGACAGGTTATGTCATGTTAACTTTCACCTGCCAAATTATTATCTATGCCTTCACCTCTCTGAATGTATTTGCAGACTCTCCAGCCTCTCTAAATAATTTAATCCCTTGATTATCATAGTGATGTCACCAAACTCAGCATCTGTATATCTGTTCCATCCTCCTGATCATTAATATAGATTGTAAATAATTGAGAACCCAGCGCTGGTCATTGTGTGACACTGCTGGTTACGTTCTGTCTAACTGATTGAGACTGATTTATCCTGAGTGCCTGCTTCCTGTATGATACCCAGTCCTCCTCCCATTCCTGTGCAACACAGTCAAGGGGTTGAATCAGACACCCTGATCCCTCTGCACCTTAGCACTTTGAACTTTCTCTCTATTTAGATAATAAATTGTTTTTCTATTATACTCGCCAACTTGAATAGCCCCACATTTATTCACTTTAAATTTCCTTGCCAAATGTTGGCCCAATCACCCAACCAATTCATGTAGTTTTAAAATCTCTTGCATCGTCATTCCGAAGTAATTTCCCACCGATGTTAGTGCCATCTGAAAATGTGGCGTCGTATTTTCTATCCCATCAACCGAGTAGGGTAATGCCATCGATCACAAATGGTTGAAGCATGAGTACTGAAATCAATGGCACCCCACAAATTGTATTTTCCAAAAGAAAATGACACATTTATTCCATCTGACTGCATTTTGTTGGAAAACCAATCCTCCATCCAAGCTAATAATTTACTCCTAAACGCATGTTGTCTGATCTTACCACTTACTCTTTGGAGAAGCGACATATCCGATGCCTTCAGGATGACCAGATATGTTCCATCTCCAGGATTCCCACGATCCACCTTGTTTGTGACATCTTCAACTAACGCAAGCAAACAATTCAAACACGATTTAGCCTTCTTAAAACCACGTTGACTCTGACGGATTGTGGTTTAAATTTGCAAATGTCCTGAACAATGGACTCTAACAATTAAATTACAATAGTTTATTGTTACACTTTGGTCCCTAATGTATGCCATTATTATAAGTTCTTCCCTTTCGAAAATCTTTACCTTTTCTTTGAATTCCCATTTAATGGGCAAACGTTTTTAAGAGATCTGCTCCAAATGCTCTGTAAGAACCATGTGTGGCTGAATGGACTCATCATCCTGCTGGTGTACAAAATCGATGGGCTGACGTCTTTCTGGTGTTCCCATGTTGTCATCTCCAAGGCCAGAATGACCTCCTTGATGCTTTAGAGGATTGGGAGATTATAGAATCTTACTGTTGCTGTCTAACATTTTGAGAGGCTCATGAGTCTTCTCATACTTCTCCATAACTGGTGGATATACTGAACGGTCTCCTCATGTATCCCGGAGATGGGACCGAAGGATTGATTGGTCTTCTCTTGTTCCCATACAACTGACACGTGTTTAAATTACCTCTTCCTTTCTCATGAAAGAAATCTCAGATAGTTTTTATCCTTATCCAATTCCCTTGCAATAAGCTCGGTGGGTCTGAATGGCCTCCTGTTATCCCAGTGTAACAATCTCCAGTCACTGTGTGACCTCTTCCAGTTCCTATGTTACAGACTTGAGGAGGCTGAATGGACTGCTCCTGTTGCTGTTTAACAGGATACTGGTGCAGCATGGCCTACTGTTATAGGCTCGAGCGGCTTATTGACCTCCTTCTGTAAATGTATATCAGGCTCCAGGGGCTGAATAGCCTCGTCCTGTTTTGGTGTGATAGGGTCGAAGGCCTGAATATCCTCCTGTTGTTCCTGTGTAATAGGCTGGAAAACGGAATGGATTCCTCCATTATCTGTGTAATTCGTTTCACTCGTTGACTCCTTCTGCCATGTATGTTGAAATAAGATCATCTTTAATTTTTGTAAACTCAAATGGCTACTGGGTCAACCTGATCATCCTTTCGTTATAAGCCAGCACCTTCATTGCAGGAATCAGTTGAGGGAACCATCTCTGAGCTGCTTCCAATATAACAACATCCTTTCTTCATAGAAGAGGCTAAATCTGTACACACTACTCCAGATGTGATCTCCCTGTACAGCAGCAGCAACACTCTACCAGCCTGTTGCAAATTTCCCACCCACGTTAGAGCTGTCTCACCTCTCTAGGGGAATACAGAACATTGTTGGAAGATCATTGTCCTTCTCTACTCCATCAGCATAACGCGAGATCTGGAGTAATTAAAGTCTGAGAAGATCATAAATGATGTCGCGAGATGATTTCTACCATTAATCTCCCCAGAGCCCACATCGCTCAGATTCTACAGAATCTAGTAAGGTGGAGCGCAAAAACAGCAAGGAGGAGCATACATTGATGGGAGATATATATCAAAGTGAAAGCTGCTATACAAGTGCTGGACATGTCATAAAACAGGAAATGAGATATACACATTTGTGGGTACTGCAGTAATAATGTACTGTTTAACTTATTACTAAACTGTGTTAACCCAATTGAATGCTACTGCTGAGAAAAATGGATTTCATGACGATATGTGAGTTGGTTTACATGAACATTATGTCGAGCACTGAGCTCCAGATCAGGGTATTTTGGTATTGATGTTGAGTGATCAGAGGAGCTAATTGAAAATTTTGCTGGAAAGGACCTTTTGGGTACAGTGACAACAATGCATTGGTTTTCTTTCACACTGTTTGAGTTCACGACAGTTTTTGTTTTATTTGAAGTAACCGTTATAAATCTGAGTCATGCAAACCATGAAGGTGTGAGGAGAAAGTGGGGACTACAGATGCTGGAGATCAGAATCGAAGAGTGTGGTGCTGGAAAAGCGCAGTCAGGCAGCATAATTCAATGTTTCGGGCATAAGCCCTTCATCAGGAATGAAGCTCATGGGCCAAGGGGGCTGACAGATAAATGGGAAGGGGGAGCGGCAGTGTGGGGGGGTGGGGGGTAGATGGGATTGTAATAGGTAGATGGAGGTGGGGTTGAAAGTGATAGGTGATGAAGGGAGACAGAATGCCTCATCTACTGCATCCATTAAACCCAATGTGGTCTTCTCTACATTGGCGAGGCAGGAGGTCAACTTGTGGATCATTTCAGAGAACATCTCCGGGACAGCCACATTGAACAACTCCATCGCCTTGTGGCTGAGCACTTTAACTCCCCTTCCCACTCTGCCAAGGACATAAAGGTCTAGACCTGCTCCATCATGAAACCAGAGCCACCAGAACCCTGGAGGAAGAAAGCCTCCTCTTCTGCCATGGGGCCCTCCAACCACAGGGGATCATAGTGGATTTTCCCACTTCCCAATTTCCCGTAATCGCACGTTATCTCGCTCCAACCTTCCAAGTCAGCACCGCCCTTTTGAATGTTCCTATGTGTCCACCTTCTTTCCTATCAATATGGTCCACCCTCTTCTCCGACTATCACTTTCAAACTCACCTTCATCTACCTATTAGATGAAAGAAGGCAGCTTAGAAAAATACCAAGTGCTGCAGTAAGCCAGTGGATTCAGAGAAATGTAGGACCCAGCAAAGGATGACCAAGAAATTGAGAAGAAAATCAAAAAGAGAAAAAGCGTGCAAAGGAAAGAAAAACATAAAGACTGCTAAAAAGCGTCTATCAATGTATGAAAAAAAACAAGGTCAAATGTGGAACAGTTGGTGTGCGTTCAGGATAATTTATTGCAGAGAACAGAGAAATCGGAGGGAAAAGAAACAGTATCTTTGTGTCTATTTTCATGGACGAATGTCCAGAAATTCTTCCAGAAATACCAAGTGACCATCGGACTTGTGGAAGTAAAGTCTAAGGTCATTCTTATCAATTTTGAGGTCATCTTTGAAAAGAAAGCTGGATTGAGTATTGAGAAATCTGACAGACTAGATGTACTTCATACAAGAATTTCAGAGGAAGCAGCAATAGACGTGTTGATTTCATCGCGGATTTTCACTTTATTTTCAGACACATTCCCGAAAGGCATTTAGCCAATCTGAATAAGGCAAAGGATATAAATATTATCCAACAGTTTAAGAAAGGATGAAGATGGAGAATGGTGATTTACAGACCAGTTATCTTGTCATCCACAGTCAGGTATCTGTTGGATTCGGTTACAAAGAACATGCGACTAGATATTTAGCAGGTAATAACATAACTGGGGAGTGTGAGAATGTACCGATGAAAGGAAAACCAGATGTGGCAAACATTTTTTTGGAATGGTTTGAAGATGATTCTTGTGGACACAGGCAATGAAGAACCAATGTAAAACGTATAGTTGGATATTTATGAGATCTTTAAAAAAAACTCACACATAAGCTCATAAGAAAAGTTAAAGCGAGAGGTATTAGGAAGAAGATATGCAAATTGGAAAGTAAAAATTAGGTTTACATTCAGGTGAATGTAATTGGAATAGAGAGGATGTCGTGCACCAGTTGTATCGAGTGTTCATGAGACGACACTTAGAGTATTTTGTATCGTTTGGAGTCCCAATCTGAGAAAGAATATATTTTGTAGAGGAACTGCAAAATATATTATCCAGATTAATCCCTAAAATGGCAGGATTGTCTGATGTGGAAACTCAGCCTGCGATCTCGAGTTTCAAAACAAGAGAGTTGATTGCAGTGAAACTTAGAAATATGGGGGGACTGAATAACATTGGGACGTGGAGAAGTACAAGTAGGCGAGATCAGGGAGAATCCCACGATATTCTACACGGACAAGTAGAACAGAATAATCAGCAAACAGTTAGTGTCCATTCGAAACCAAAGGGGCAACCTGTGTGTCAAGCGGGAGAACATTGATGGATTGTTACATGAGACCTTCACATCTATTTTACTTGGGAGAAGGAGGAGTCAGGTACAGAATTCAAGAAGATGGACTGGGAACAGATTGATGTAAAATATGAGAAAGTATTTGAGGCTTTATTCTGTACAATTTTGGACCAATCTCCATGTCTGACTTAGTTGTATCACAGGCGGCTGTTGGGGTCAAGGGAGGAAAGACCCTGACTGAATATTTTAATTAGAATCTGACCATAGGGGAGGTGCCTGAGAACGGGCGAACTGCTAATACGATTCCACTTCACAGTAAGGGTGGGAGAGATAGACCCTGTCAGTATCCTAGTCCCTGACCAGGAGTATTAGATCACTGTTAAGGAAATTACTGGAGAAAATAGGGAAGGAGAAAATGAAACTCCAATCACAATTGCAAGGTTTGATCAGGGATAATCATCAAGATTTTATCAGAAGGAAGTCACATCCAATGCGTTTGATTGAATTAGTTTGAAGAGGTCGATTGTTTAGTTTTGTAGGAAGGCCATTGACAAACTTCCACCTGGGAAACTGGAAAATAATGTCACATCTCACAATATGAAGGAAAACTTGACAAGTCACAATGAAAATTGTCTTAGTAGCAGGAGACAGAGGGTGGTGGGAGAAGACTGTTTGTGTGACTGGAGACCAGTGTCCCCTGGTGTACCACAGGGATCAGTGATGTGTCACTTATTGTTGTGTTATTCATAAAAAAAATGTGAATGTGGAGGGGTCTAGGTGGAGAGTGGGGGAGGTGTGATAAGTAAGTGTATGTTTGACATAAAGATTGGCTGGGTGGTTAGCAGTGAGGAGGAAGTCCTTAATTTACAGTAAGATGCAGATGGAATGATCAGATTGGCAGATCAATGGCAAATAGAATGTAACCCTGATAAATATGAGGTGATGCACTTTGGGAGAAGGAACCAGGCAGGGGAGGACTCAATGAATGGCAGCACACTGGGAACCTCAGAGTGTGCTTCTCCACACGTCCCTCAATGTGACTGGACAGGTTAATGGACTAGTTAAGAATTGGACCATGGGTGTAGCATTTCCTAATCAGGGTATAGATTATAAGAGCAATACAGGGCTTTGGTTTGGCCAAAATGGAATACTGTATGTAGCTCTGGGAGCCACATTCCAGGAAGGATGTGATTGCACTGGTGGGTGTGCAGAGGAGATTCACCAGGATGTTCCCTTGGATGGAGCATATCAGCTATGGAGAGAGGTTGGGTAAGCTCGGGTTGTTTACTTTGGAGCAGAGAAAGCTGAGGGGTCCGTGATTCAGAAGGATAAGATTATGAGCGATACTGACAGGGTGGATAGACAGCAGCTGTTCCTTTTTGTCAGAGAGTCTAGAAGAAAGGGGCACACTTTTAAAGCGAAAAGTTTGAGGTTCAGAGAGGATTTAAACATTTTATTTTCACCTAGAGGGTGTTGGGATCTGGGATTACTTCCTGAGAGGGGAATTATCACCGATAACCTCACAATAATTAAAAAGTACTTGGACGAGCACTTGGAAGTGTCATAACATTCCCGGCTATGGGCCTGCTGTAGGAAATGGCGACTAATATAGATCGTGCTGTACTTATATTAGCACAGACTCTATGCTCCTGTGAGTGTAGGTTGTGGAAGGTCAATTATTGAGCAGTTTAAGGCAGGAATTGATGAGTTTGAGAAGAGTACATTCACGAGGGTTATAAGAGTGAACTGTAATAACTTGATAAATCATGTCAACCTGAAAAATATGAGAAAACAAGTGCAGTTTCTTTACAGTTTGAAACCAGAGAATGGAGAATGGGGAACTGAGAAATGGCAGAATTATGAAGCCACTTCACAGAACCTTCAAACAATACAAGGAAAACCAAGTCTGGTGTGGGAAAATGATAGAGTACATGGAACATAGAGCATATTAAGTAAATGGTTTAGAAGAAATTATTGGGGCTGAAAGTAAAAGTCATTGACAACACTAACATAGATTTTTGAAATGGGAATTATGTTTGAGAAACAGACTAGGAGACAAATGAAAGAGAAGCAATAGATATTAAACATTTTGATTTTTAGTAAAATTTTGGTAAAGCTCCAAGCCCAGTTTGCAAAATCAAATCTGAGTGGATTGGGGCGAATATATGGACATGTTTCTGGAATGGGACAGCAGGCAGGAAACAGTGAATAGACATAAACAGACTCGTCAAACAACAGCCTGACATTGTCTGTAAGGTATGATTCTGTAAGGTATAAGTCCTTCCACATCTAGTCAAGAAACATTGGGGACAATTAAACAATTCACTGGAGAAAGAGATTCCTCAAATAACCCCTTCCTCCATGATGGAAGAGACCAGCACTTTAGTGTATAAGATAAGGCTGATTCATTCGCAACAATCTTCAGTCAGAAGTGCTGAGTGGATGATCCATTTCAGACTATGTCCCAGACTCCCCGTCACCTTCCCCGGATATCTCCTGTCTCATCAGCAGGACGGATACAGCAGAAGTGGCGGCACAGTGGGATACAGTTGGAAGGGAATTGCTCTTGGAGTCCTCAACAGTGACTCCATATCCCATGAAGTCTAATGGCATTATTTTACACATGGGAAAGGAAACCTCCTGCTGATTACCATGTACCGACCTCTCTCAACTGATGAATCAGTACTCCTCCATGTTGATCAACACTTGGAGGAAGCCCTGAGGGTAGCACGGACGCAAGATGTACTCTGGGTGTGGAATTTCAATGTCCACCTCCAAGAGTATCTCAGCTACAGCATTACTGATCGAGCTGGCCGGGTCCTAAAGGATATAACTGCTAGACTGGATCTACGGCAGGTGGTGAAGGAACCAACAAGAGGAAAATACATACTTGACCACAACCGTACTAATTGCCAGTTGCAGAAGTATCTGTCCATGACAGTATCGGTAAGAGTGACCACCGCATAGTCATTTGGAGGCAAAGCCAGACCTAAACATTGAGAATAACCTCCACCATTTTGGGTGGTACTACCACGGTGCTAAATAGGTCAGACTTCGAACAGATCTAGCAGCTCAAATCTGGGTGTCCATAAGGTGCTGTGGTTCATATATAGGAGCGGCATTGTACACCCACATAACCTCATGGCCTGGCATGTCCCCCTCACAACAATTGCCATCAATCCAGAGGATCAACATTGATTCAATGGAGTGTGCAGGTGGGCAGGAGCAGCACTGGGCATACCTGAAAATGAGGTGATGGCCAGTTGAAGCCACCAAACAGGACTACTTGTGGTCCAAACAGCATAAGTAGTAAGTGATAGACAGAGCTAAGTGATCTCACAAGCAAAGGATCAGATCTAAGATCTGCAGTCCTTCCACACGTTGTCGAGAAACGTTGGGGACAATTAAACAACTCACTGGAGGAAGAGATTCCACAAATAATCCCTTTCTTCATGATGGAAGAGCAAGCACTTCAGGGAAGAACACAAATGATATGTGGAGATTGTTCAAGGAACAGCTAATGGGTGTCCTTGATAAGTATGTACCAGTCAAGCAGGGAGTAAAGGGTCTTGTGAGGGAGCCGTGGTTTAATAAGGAATTGGAATCCCTTGTGAAAGGGAAGAGGGCGGCCTATGTAAAGATGAGGAGTGAAGGTTCAGTTGGGGCGATTGAGAGTTATAAGGTAGCCAGGAAGGATCTAAAGAGAGAGCTAAGAGCAGCGAGAAGGGGACATGAAAAGTCCTTAGTTGGTAGGATTAGGGAAAACCCAAAGGCTTTCTATAGGTATGTCAGGAATAAAAGGATGACTAGGGTAGGTATCGGTCCAGTCAAGGATAGTAGTGGGAAGTTGTGCGTGGAGGCGGAGGAGATTGGAGAGACACTAAATCAATACTTTTCGTCAGTATTCACTCAGGAACAGGACACTGTTGCTGATGTGAATATTGAGTCACAAGTGATTAGAATGGATGACCTTGAGGTATGTAGGGAAGAGGTCTGGGGAATACTGGAAAGGATGAAAATAGATAAGTCCCCTGGGCCTGGTGGCATTTATCCTCGGATCCTCTGGGAAGCTAGGGAGGAGATAGCCGAGCCATTGGCCTTGATCTTTATGTCGTCGTTGTCTACGGGAATAGTGCCAGAAGACTGGAGGATAGCGAATGTGGTCCCCTTGTTCAAGAAGGGGAGTAGGGATAGCCCTAGTAACTATAGGTCAGTGAGTCTCACTTCTGTTGTGGGCAAAGTCTTAGAGTGAATTGTAAGGGATAGGATTTATGAACATCTGGATAGGAATAATGTGATCAAGGATAGTCAGCATGGTTTTGTGAAGGGCAGGTCGTGCCTCACAAACCTTATTGAGTTCTTTGAGAAGGTGACCAAGGAAGTGGACGAGGGTAAAGCAGTAGATGTGGTGTATATGGATTTTAGCAAGGCGTTCGATAAGGTACCCCATGGCAGGCTAATGCAAAAATTACGGAGGTATGGCATTGAGGGTGCATTAGAGGGTTGGATTAGGAATTGGCTGGCTGGAAGGAGACAGAGGGTAGTAGTTGATGGTATAGGTTAATCTTGGAGTACCGTTACGAGCGGTGTTCCACAAGGATCTGTTTTGGGACCATTGCTGCTTGTCATTTTTATAAATGACCTAGAGGAGGGGCTTAAAGGCTGGGTGAGCAAGTTTGCGGATGACACGAAAGTCGGTGGAGTTGTGGACAGCGAAGAAGGATGTGGCAGGTTACAGCGGGATATAGATAAGTTGCAGAGCTGGGCAGAAAGGTGGCAAATGGAGTTCAATGTAGCAAAGTGTGAAGTCATTCACTTTGGTAGGAGTAACAAGAAGATGGATTACTGGGCTAATGGTAGGCTACTTGGTAGTGTGGATGAGCAGAGGGATCTTGGTGTCCATGTACACAGATCTCTGAAAGTTGCCACCCAGGTAAATAGTGCTGTGAAGAAGGCATATGGTGTACTGGGCTTTATTGGTAGAGGAATTGAGTTCCGGATTCCTGAGGTTATGTTGCAGTTGTATAAGACTCTGGTGCGGTCTCATCTGGAGTATTGTGTGCAGTTTTGGTCGCCATACTATAGGAAGGATGTGGAGGCATTGGAACGGGTGCAGAGGAGGTTTACCAGGATGTTGCCTGGCATGGTAGGAAGATCGTATGAGGAAAGGCTGAGGCACTTGGGGCTGTTCTCATTGGAGGGAAGAAGGTTTAGGGAAATTTGATAGAGGTGTACAAGATGATTAAGGGTTTAGATAGGGTTGACAGTGAGAAGCTTTTTCCTCTAATGGAGTCAGCTGTTACTAGGGGACACAGCTTTAAATTAAGGGGTGGTAGGTATAGGACCGACGTTAGGGGTAGATTCTTTACTCAGCGGGTTGTGAGTTCATGGAATGCCCTGCTAGTAGCAGTGGTGGACTCTCCCTCTTTATGGTAATTTAAGCGGGCATTGGATAAGCATATGGAGGTTATTGGGCTAGTGTAGGTTAGGTAGGCTTCGGTCGGCGCAACAACGAGGGCCGAAGGGCCTGTACTGCGCTGTATTTTTCTATGTTCTATGTTCAATGTATAAGATAAGGCTGATGCACTCGCAACAATCTTCAGTCAGAAATGCTGAGTGGATGATCCATCTCACCCCTCTCCAGTGGTCCTCAGCGATTCAGTTACCAGTCATCAACCAATTCGATTCAGTCCACGCAATATCCAGAAACGGTTGGAGATACGGGATACTCTATGGGTTCCATACCCTGAGAACATTCTGACAATAGTACTGGAAACTTGTGCTCCATAACTTGCCACTCTCCCAGCCAAACTGTTTCAATACAGTTACAACAATGGCTTTCCCCGATTACGTGGAAAATTACCCCAAGTATCTCCTGTATATAAAAAGCACAACAAATCTAATCCGGCCAATTACCATCGCATCATTCTACTCTTGATCATCAGTAAAGTGGTGGAAGATCTCAGTGCTTTTAAGCAGCACTTGTTCAGCAATACCCTGGTCAATGATGCATTGTTTGGATTCCACCAGGGCCACTCAGCTCCTGGCCACATGACCGTGGTTCAAACATGGACAAAAGAGCTGAATTCCAGAGGTGAGGTGAGAGCGATAGCCCTTTAAATCAAGGCTGCCTTCGACCAAATGTGGTATCAAGGGGCTTTAGCAACACTGGAATCAATGGGCATCAGAGGCAAACTCCCTGCTGGTTAGAATCATACCTGACACGTAGGAAGATGGTCATGATTGATGAAGGTCAGTCAACTCAGCTCCAAGTCTGTAGGAGTCCCTCGAGCAGTGGCCGAAAACGTGTTCAGGGCTGCTTCATCAATGACCTTCCCTCCATTTTAAGGTCAGAAGTGGGGATATACGCCAATGATTGTACAATGTTCTGCAACATTTGTGGCTCCTCAGATACTGAAGCAGTCCATGTTCAAATGCGACAAGATTTGGACAGTATCCAGGCTGACAAGTGGCAAGTAATATTCAGGCCTCACAAATGCCAGACCATGACCATCATCAATAAAATACAATCTAACCTGCCCTTGGCATTCAATAGTGTTGCTATCACTGAATCCCCCAGTATCAAAGTCCTGGTGGGGTAATCATTGCTCAGACAATTACTGGTCTCGCCACATAAACAAAGTAACTATAAGAGCAGGTCAGAAGCTAGGAATACTGCGGCGAGTAACTCACAACATGACTTCCAAACGTCTGTCCATCATCTACAATGCATAATTTAGAAGTGTAACAGAAGAGTCCCAATTTGCCTGGATGAGTGCAGTTCCAACAATACTCAAGAAGCTTTATACCATCCAGGACAAAGCAGCCTGTTTGACTGTCCCTTCATTCACAATGCTCCACCATAACCGCTCAGCAGCAGCAGGAGTGTTTTAATATCTACATGCTGCAATGAAATGATTCACCAACGATCCTCAGAGACCACCTTCCCAACTCACGACCACGTCTATCTAGAAGGACAGGGGCTGCAGATGTATGGATATACCATCATCTTTCTGTTCCCCTCCAAGCCATTCACCATCCTGACTTGGAAATATATCACCGCTCCTTCACAGTCACTGGTTCAGAATCCTGGAATTCCCTCCCTAATGGCATTGGAGGCCAACCACAGCAGGTGGACTGCAGCGTTCAACAATGCAGCTCACCATCACTTTCTCAAGGGCAACTAGGGACGGGCAATAAATGCTGGTCCAGCCAGTGACTCCGAGATTCACGAAATAAATAAATAGAAATTAACAGAGGAAAGTTGCTGAGGTGTCACGGGGATCGGTGCTTGGGGCCCAGTTGTTCACAATGCCCTTTAAACATTTGGTTGCTGGAATCAGATGCAATACATCCCAGCCTGCTGACAGCACTAACGGATGTGGGATTATGAGTGGGTGAGGAGGATGTAAAAAATCACTGAGAAGACTAAGACAAGTGGAGTGAATGGGTAAACACGTGACAGATGGAGAACAATATGGATAGAGGTGACGGTGTGCCCTTTGGTGGAAACGATAAATTGGCAGTCTACCATTAGATAAGGATTGGTTGAAACACGTTGATTTACAAAGGGACGTATGCTCCTTTTTGTTGTTTCCTTCTGCGTAAACACCTGAGCTCCTTGCAGCGCAGTGAGTTCTGTAACCATAAGTCAATACTAGGAATGGCATTGACACGCTGACCAGTGTATATAGAACTAGCAAGTGGGGAGCTATAACATTGAAAAAGGATCTGGATCTCCTTGGACACCAGTCACTGAAAGCAATATTGCAGAAAGAAAAAGCAGTAAAGAAGATAAATGGTGTGCTGATCTTCATTTCAGGGGGATGTGAGTCCAGGAGAAAGGGTGTCTTACTGCAGCTGTACAGGGCCTTGTGAGACACCATCTCGAACATTGTGCAGTATTGTGGGCAGTTTTGATCTCCGTACCTAATAAAGGACAAACCTGACATTGAGGGAGAGCAGTGAAGGATGATCAGACTGATCTCTGGGATGACGGGCTTGTTGTGGGAGCAGAGTTTGTGGTGACTGGGCCAGTATTCCATGGGGTTTACGAAAATGTGTGGAGATCTCAGTGAAATATATAAAACACTGACAGGGTGAGACAGATTGGAAGCAGGGATGATAATTCCCCTGTCTCGTACGTCTAAAAGAAGGGGCCACAGTATTCGGTACATGCAGGTCACTCTGCATTGAGATGAGAATAAATGTCTGCACTCATTGACTGGTGAACATGGGAAATTCTCTTGCACCTGGAAACCAAGACACTGATTATAGATAAGGATATAGAAACAGAAAAGGGATGCTGGGACAGCAGGAGTACGGTGTGGAAATGAAGGGCCAAGCATAATTACATTGAATTGGGTATCAAACTCGATGAACTAAACGTACTACTGCACCTCCTATTTAATAGCTTCCCAAGGTTACTCACATTAACGGATATGTATATCGTGTGGGGTAAGTGCATTAAGTAGATTTTTTCCATGAACTAGAATGGGGGAGGCTCAATGTGTTGTATGACCTACTCTTTTCCCGATGTTTCTGTGCAGTCTGTGGGAAAGCTCGGTAAATGTTGTCACAAGCTCTCAGATGTTAGGAAGGAAGTCTCTGCAGAGTCGACAGGACTGTGTTCCCATTCCCCTTTCCGACATTGATGCTGAGGCCGGGTGTTCTGTCCGGTTTCATCCTTTCAGACCTTGGAGTAGTTTGATACAAGTGAGTGCCTTGATTGGCCGTTTCAGAGACAATTGAAATGTTTATCACATGTCAGGGTCTTTGGAGTCAGTTTTAGGCCAGCCCAGGAAATAATGGGAGATTCACTTCCTAAAAGTACATTGGAGAAGGTAATTCTGTTTACAATCGATATTGGCTTCAAGGTCACTGTTACTGACACAAGATTTTAGATCTCGAAATTTTATTAATTGTCTTTAACTTCCACCTGCTGCCAGAGCATTAGCCTGGTCTGGATTAGTAATTCAGTGCCATTTCCACAGCAGCACCATCTCCACATGGGGACCTGTTGGAAACATCACAGAACAGGTTATTTTTGTGCTGTTTGACGGTTCACGAATCGTATTCCAGTCAAATCGTACTTAATAAACAAGCGTTATCAGATAACTACCTATATATTGAATAGAGGAACAAACTTGATGGGCCGGAAGTACTACATCAGTTCTCATTTTATATTTCACAATATTTCAACATATTTTGGGATATAAACATTGTATGAGGAAAACTGCATTGAGGAGGGATTCGGTCATGAACTAGCATGGGGAAAGCTCAATATATTGAATGACCGCCTACTTTCCCGATGTTTATGTGCAGTCTGTGGGAAAGCTCTGTAAATGTTGTCACGTACTCTCAGATGTTAGGAAGGAGGTCTCTGCAGGGTCAACAGGACTGTGTTTCCCATTCCCTTTCCTGATAACGAGGCTGGTGCCGGGTGTTCTCTCCGGGTTTATCCTTTCAGACCTCGGAGCAGTTTGATGCAATTGAGTGTCTTACTTGGCCGATTCATGACTATTGGGGAGTTTATCACATGTCTGTGCGTCTGGACTCACTATTAGGCCAGACTAGGAAAGCACGGGAGATTCACTTCCTGAGAGTACACTGGGGAAGGAGATCGATGTTTACAATCAACATTGGACACAAGATCACTATTACTGACACCAGTTTTTAGGTCTAGATATTTTATTCATTATTTTTAACTTTCACAAGAGGCCAGAGCATTATCCTGATCTGGATTAGTAATCCAACGATATTTCCACAAAAGCACCATCACCACATGGGGAACTAGCGGAAACCACACCGACCTGATTATTTCAGTGCTACTTGACAGCTCTGTCAAAAAAAATCTCACCAATTTGACTGTCGTGATGGGACTCAGGGGGTAGTAATTGGTCAGATTGTAATTATTCCCAGTTTAGGGGACGGAAATTAGTTGAATAATTTTCACATTGCCAGGGAGATGTCAGAGTTGGAGCTGGAATGAAACAGCTTCCCAGGGCACACGGCTTGTTGTGCAGCACAAGCCTTCAGTCCTACTACAGGAATGGGGTCAGGGCCCATTGCCTTTGTCGTATCTATTGTGTTCAGCTGTTTCTTCATGTCAGGGGCAGAAAACCGAATAAGTTGAAGACTAATCTGTGATTTTGTGGGCATCATGGTGAGGGTGAGGTGTATCATCGACTCAACACTTCTGGCAGAGGATGGTGCAGATAAAACATGCTTCTCTTTTACACTGATGTGCAGGTCTGTTCCATTACTTAGGATAGGGATGTTTGTGGAGCCCTCTCCTCCACTCATTTGTTTAATCGTCCATCACCATTTATAACTGAATGTGGCAGGACTGCAGGGCTTCGTTCAGATCTGTTGGTCAAGTCTGGTAGCTTTAATGAGTTAGCATCAGGTTAAGGTTCATGTGGTTCTGACTCTGACATGTTCACCCACACTCGTCACTGAGCCATAGATGGTGTTGATTGTAATGACAGACTGAGGTGTTACCCTGGCAAAAAGTTACAGGTTGTGGTTGAATGCAGGTCTGCTTCTCCCGCTGCTGTGGTCTACAGCACTACATGAATACGCAGTTTCGAGATGCAATATCTGCAATGCAATTCTGCTGTCTGTTCCCCAATTCTCACTGAGACCCATTCACTCTTCAGCCCTGCACTCAGTGACCTAACCTGGTTTCTGATGTGGTAATACTTCAATTTCAAACTCTCATTCTGCTGCTGGTCTGTCTCCCCGGGCTTGCTTCCAATCTGACACATTCTGCAAAGGCGTTTAACTGATCTTAATTCAAATGTTTAATTCACCTGCAACTTTTTCCTTGAGAAATGTCATCTTCTGTGTTTAAAGTGAATATGTTTCCTCTGTTTCTCTCCCTGACCATGACTCAGAACTCTGTAGTGTCAGTTTTGCCAGAGTTATGCCAGAGCCAATGAATGCCCTGATTTCAAAATCATCTTCACCCACATTGCATATTTCCTCTTTTGGTTTGATGCCTTATCACTCATGGCTGCCTTGTCCTCCCATGAGTATGTTTCGTCTTCTTGGGGTTGCATTTCTGGTATTATGTTCCGAATTATCCCCAGAACCTCCTCCCATTGCTGCTCCATTGTCTTTCCTGCTCAGCTCCCCTTCCAATTAACTCTGGCCTGCTATGCCCGCATGTCTTTGCAGTTACATTACTTAATTACAACCACATTACATCTTGAAGAAAGCATACGTATAAACTGAAAAAAGGAGTTTTGAGAGATGGGCCACGAAGAATAGTTGGTGGATTTCTTAACTAGATACAAAGGGAGAATGAGAGAGAGGATATAGATATGGTGATGTGGAAAATGAAAACACTATATTCTCGAAAAAAAAGTAGATATAGTTCCCTGAACGTTTTGGCAATTCCTGTGTGCTGTGGTCCTTTGTACGTGCACGTACAACAGAGCTATATGTTCAAACACTGGTTCTGATATCATAACTTTTCTCTCCAATAATATAACAGACAGTAGTTTTGGAAAGAACCCAGCAGCCAACATATTTAATTCCCGGTAGAAATGGTATTAACTGAAATAAGTTGGAAACCAGAAACAAAAATTTATAACACACATCCTGATAAGAATGAGAGACGAAAGTTGGAAATCCCAGAAAAGGGGGGAACGTTGAGAGAAAGGGAAGGTATCACTACAGATGAGGATCAAGTAATGTTTTAATGCTTAAAATTTTATTCATCATGTGCATCATTTTTCGTTAACTGTGTCGCAGTTGTTCATTCAGAATGCGTTATACACATATGAAGAATGTTACTTATCTGAACACGCACTGATTAAACAGTGCATATAAAATCATTTTTCCTCCATTTCAGACTGTCCTTTTGTCATGCTAGCAGGATATATGAACACCAACTGGCTAACAAAAGACATGACCCACTATCACTATTTTCCATTCATACAGAAAAAGAAGGACACCACGTTGACTGTGACAACGCACACTT